>NC_056726.1:543040127-543043342 GCF_019279795.1 Protopterus annectens
GTTGGGTTAACAGCAGAGGGAATTGAGGTAAGACCCAGAGAGGGCTGTGAGTCAAGTTTCGTAGTACTGGGTACCAGTGTTGACGTGGCCAGTCAAAGCAATGAGGATCATCTGTGGTCTCTCTGATCTGGCTTTCAGTAATACCTGGGTCAGTAGAGGCAGAGGTGGGAAGGCGTAGACTGACAATGCTGTCCAACTGAATGATAGGGCATCCACTTTCCAGGCCAGGGGATAAGTCCTTGTGCAAAATTTTTGTAGCTGGCAATTGTTGGTTGGGGCAAACAGATCTATGTCTGGTGGTCCCCACCTTTGAGTTATCATTGAGAATACTTGTGGGTGTAGTCTCCACTCATGAGGGTCTGTCAAATTTCTGCTTAATTTGTCTGCCAAAATGTTTTCTTTTCCTGGCAGGAATTGTGCTTGCAGTTGTACTTGGTAAGTTAATGCTGTGTTCCACAAGTCCATTGCCTGTCTGCATAGTGGGTAGGAGTGTGTTCCTCCTTGTTTATGTACCACAATTGTGGTGTTGTCCGTCCTTATTAGAAGTTGTCTTGGATGCAAGAGGTCCTTGAAGGCTGTTAGTGCATTTTTTACAGCTAGCATCTCCTTTTGATTGATGTGTAGTTGTCTTTGGTTTGCAGACCATTTGCTCTGTATGCACTGTCATGCCATGTGTGCACCCCAGGCGTAGTCTGATGAATCTGTTGTCAAGGTTTGGTTTGCTGGAGGCGAGACAAAAGGAAGGCCCTTGTTTGCTTGGCATGCTTGAGCCCACCATAAAAACTCTTTCTGAAGGCAGGGAATGAGAGTTATACTTGCTTCGAGGCTGTGTCTGTGTTGGGACCATACACTTTTTAGGTACCATTGTAGTTCTCATATGCAGCCTTGCATATGCAATTACTTGAATGCATGCCATGTACCCCAATGCCTGCAGGAATTTCCTTGCAGTGAGCTGGGTAGAAGATGCCATCTTTTTGAAGTACTGAGCCGGTTGTTTTTGCTTGTCTGGCGTGAGGTAAGCCATCTGGGCCGTTGTATTCAAGCTGGCACCCAGGAAAATTATTTCTTGTGAGGGTATTAGTTTTGATTTCTTTTTGTTTACTGTGTACCCTAGGCAACTTAGCACCTTTGTTACAAATGCCAGATGCTGTAGTAGGATGTCTTTGTTGTACGCTTGGATCAGGCAGTCATCCAGATATGGATAAATTTGTATTCCTCGCTGTCTGCAGAATGCAATTACTGATGCCAGGCATTTCGTGAATACTCTGGGTGCAGTAGATAAGCCAAAGGGCAATGCAGAGAATTGACAATGCGTTGTGCCTGCCAAAAATCTGAGGTATCTTCTGCAATCTTGTCTGATAGGGACATGCAGGTATGCCTCTTGGAGGTCCGTTACCAGCCAAGACTCCTTGCCCAGCATGGGAAGAAGCTACTGTAGTGTGAGCATTTTGAATTTGGGAATGTCCAGGTACGTGTTTAGAATTGAAATGTCTAAGATGGGTCTCCAGGCTTTGTCCTTTCTTTGTACTAGAAACAGTCTTGAGTAAAATCCTTGACCTTGCTCTTGTGCAGGTACCTTTTGAATTGCTTTCATGTTCATGAGAGCTGAAAATTGCTTTTGTGCCTCTGCCCATTGGTTTGTTGGCAGATTTGGCATGCCTCATCTGTGGTAAAGTGTGAAAAAATCTGTACCCTCGGGTAATATCCAGAACCCATTTGTCCTTTGCTATGATGTGCCAATTTTGTGGAAAGAGAGCCAGTTTTCCTCCTGGAGGTGCTGCCTGGGCAATTTTGCTTGGCAGGCGAAGAGGAAAGTCATCGAGTTTGTTTTCTGAAGGGTTGAGATCTGTCGTCTCCCCCTCTGAGTTGTTGTTTGCCATTGTCTAGGCCTGAAGGTACCTTGTGCATGGCCTCTGCCCCTAGGGCATCTGTACCTGCCCCTTTGGGGTCTGTCTGAAGCAGGAAAGGACCAGTTTTATGACGGCCAGTTTCTGCTGAAGCGAGGAGGTTGTACCTGTAAAAACCCTTTAACTGTTTGCATTGATTTTGCCTTTTCTTCCTTCTTTAAAACTTCCTCTGCTTTGACACCAAATAACGCATCCTTTTGCAGTGGAGCATCCAATAACTTTGCTTTGACATGTTCTGGTAAGGTCTGCTCTTTTAGCCAAGCAGGTCTATTTATTACAGACCCTGTGACTGCTGCTCTACAAGAGGCCTCCAAACAATCAAAACCACACTGCAAGGTATGTTTTCCCACTTGTTCTGCTGCATGCAACAAATCTTGCATACCTTTGAAATCTAGTTGATCTGTTTGAGGGATCATTTTCTGTTTTAACTGAGTAAGCAAGTACTGCTGGTATTTAATCATGTGGAATTGGCAGTTTAATGCCCTCAAAGTGGCAGAGGTATACACTTTTTACCCCCATCTTTGTAATGCCCAGGAATCTCTTTCCGCAGGTAGTGGATTCTAAGCAGTAGAGGCCTTAACCCCTTTGGGACCCTGGGAAATGGTTTCTGGGTCTGCAGCAGGGCTTTTATATAAAAACTTGAGAGTCAGGGACTCGACAGTATCGGTCTGGCTTAGGTGGTGCTGGAGATGAGGAATCTGGATTTAGACTGGATTCAGCGTAGACATCATCCAGAATGTCTAAAACAGGAGGAATGGCTAGGGGTCTATGCTGAGGTAGAAGAAGAAACTCACGGAGTTTTTTCATGGAGTCAGAGTAATCTTGTCCCTCCCAGTGGAAATGCTCTCACATGGTGTGCACGGTTTTCCCAAAAGAGAAGTCTTCAGGGGGGGAAATAGAGGGAATAGACTCCTCAGCATCTGAGTCTTCATAGAGAGGGAAGGGGTAATCCTGCTCCTCAGAGTCTGTTGAGGAAATGGATTCCTGGTCAGGAGGAGGTAAATCTTCCTCCAGTCTAGGCCTTGTGTCTGGAGGGGGCTGGGAACCCCTAATAAGGGTAATCAGGTCCTCCGCCACTTTGAGCATCTGTTTTTTTAGGCATAGGGGCCTGTGTGGGAGTCTGTGGACCAGGTTTCTTAACCTTTGGAAGCATAGCATATGACGTAACAGAGAGAGTCGTCGGTTTAAAGACGCCTTCTGAAACCAAAGGCCTGTCCATAGTTTCCAGATCGCCACCATGGCTGGCGTCTGCAAGTTGAGGAGGAACCTGCTCCAGTGGCCCAGTAGATTCTGACAGAGGTAGTTTTT
>NC_056726.1:543043842-543051402 GCF_019279795.1 Protopterus annectens
AAAAGAGCATGCATAGTATGAATCAACCATTTTGAAAAGAAAGACCCAAAACCTGACCCCTTCTAGTAAGTGGTGCTGGCAGTGATCAGTATTTCAGAGTCAAATTAGCTCCATCCCTATTTATTATGAAATGTTAGTCAGCTGATAGTGTTGGGGCTACTCCCAATTTCTTGGAGGGAGTGAAGGGGCCGCAAGTGGTCAATTCGATCAAAAGCATTAGTAAAGTCAATGAAGAGAGTTCCTGAAAGGTTTCCTGTACTCAGGTTAAGAAGGATATCATCTGTAAATGACCATAATGCTGTCATTGTGCCCGGCCAGCCCAGAACCCATGTTGTTTAAGTGTAAAGAGGTGGTTACTGCTGGATTTAAGTGAACATCTCGTTGCAGATTAGTTTTTCAAGTATTTTCCCAAGTGTAGGGAGGACAGAGATAGGGTAGAAGTGGAAGGTATTTACTGGCTGAGGCTGTTTGTGAAGAGGTTTAACCAGAGCAGTTTTCCATATGTCTGGCACTGTATTTTGAACAGAGTGATATAAACCAAAGGACGCACTAAGGGGGTTGCATCCAGAGGTATGTTTTCTAGAAGGGGAATAAATTCCTTGTGTGTAGCTTTCTTAAAAAGTGAAGACTGGGATAAAAGTAGGGGGGGCTAGGTGAACTGGGCAGAGAGGTAAAGTTGCAGTAAAACAGAGGTGGCTGAATTCTTTGAGAAAGTCAGATGTTGAGAGTCGGATTTGACGGGTCTGGTTGCTGACAGAAGAGGAGGTGGGATCAGCAAATTTACAGCCTGTGAGAAGATTTACTTCCTGCCAAAAATGTTGTTTTGTGCCTACATATGGCTTTGTTTAGCTAAGTCACATAAACAGGTAAATGCAATGAGATTTTCTGGTGAGGGGTTTTGTCTCTGAAGACTACGCATTGTTCCCAAGTTTGAGCAAAGCTTTCAGTTCAGCAGTTAGCCGGGGCCCCTGGTTGTTATATCTGAAAGGCACTGTGTGAGCTGGAAAGACAGGTCTGGCATATTAAAGCCCTTGTGGCAAAAGACATTGTGCCATGCTTATGTACAATTTTAGGGGCATTCCCTCCTTCCACGTCCTTTCTAAAAATGTGCATGATCCTGCTAAAGACAACCAGCTAATCTAACACACAAATAGAGCAAATAGATAAATAATGGTACCTCACTGTCACTGTGGAGACCCAGTACAACTCAGAAAAGTTACAAATAATTAAAGGCACATATTCTTAATTCTACAGGCACAAGCTCAGTTAATCCCTCTGCAAAGAAACATAGGTTCGTAGGCATGTACTAGGCTAATGGCCCCGGGATCTTTACAAGCCTAGCCATAGGATTACTCTGGCATAGTGCCACCTGACCTTAATTCCCAGTGCCTCTGTCGAGTAGATCCACTGGAGTTATCCCCAGGGTGAATTTTCTGTTTCCCATCCACTCAAGATTTCTCTTGAAGAAAGTCAGCGAGGTGCTCCGCTTGAATGTATGGGAAGTCTGTTTCATAGCATGGGCAGTCTCTGGGTTATAGACCTGTCCCTCCAGCATGTACTGTTAATTGTGGTAATGAGATTGAGGTCTCTGGAGTGTGTGGTGTGGAGGGATTGGGATTTCTTTAGATGTAGCATTTCTAACAGAGCTGGGTCAGACATGACTTTGTAAGTCAAGCAGAGATCACCTCTAAGTAGGCAATATGAGACCGAGAATAGTTGGAGGTTTTTGAGTCTGTCCATATAGGACAAGTCTTTAAGGCCTAGGATCCTCTTTCTGAGGTACTTTTGTGGCCTCTCCAGTGTTCAAGGTGTCTAGTGATGCACATGCCAAATAAGGCATTGTACTTGATGACTGGCCTAATGAGGCAAGAGTAGAGGGAGATAATGACCTCTTTCTTCCTGGATGCAACACCTTAGTAATGAGATGTGCCACATAGAAGCACTTTGACCACAGTGGCAATGTGGCAATCTAGAGAGAGGTTGCTGTCAAACTGTGTTCCCAGATCTCTTATAACGCCTTCTGTGTTCAGTGGACTACCATGTCATTTCTTTTGGCTTTTCTCGGCTAGGGGTCGCCACAGTGGAACTCCAATCCACTAATGACCGGCAGTAGATTTTTACGGTGCCGAGTTGCCAGCCCGACACCCAACCTTTCAAAGAAGGCACACCCATTCACGCACGCACCTACCTGCATGTCTTTAAATGTCACTCGACCGTGGGGAGGACATGAAGACTCCACACAGAAGGAGCTCCAGCCAAGAATCGAATGGGAGAACTTCTTGCTGTGAGGCGACATTAACTGCTGCACCACCGCGGCCTTCAGTGGACTACCATCAATGTGGTAATTCATGGGAACCGGGTTTTTCCCAAAGGGGATGACGTCGTTGGTCTCAGTGAGGCCATTCGCTAGGATGTCAACATCACTTGGGGAGTTAATAATAGCTCCCAGCTTGCAAATGGCTGCGAACTTCATGTTGGCCTGGACTTGAGAGAAGTAGATACCAAAGAGGAGAGGAACCAGGACCAAACCCTGTGGGACTTCACTCATGACTAGTTGGCAGTATGACTTGGAAGTCAGCTACCTTCACACTGTGGGTTCTATCTCTGAGCCAGTTTGCAACCCACCTAGTGATATAGGGGTTGATGCCAAGCTTAATGAGTTTTTCTATGATTCCCTGAGTGGAAAATGGCATCAAAAGCCTTGTACAGATCAATGTAGGCTGTATGAACCACCTTGCCTTCATCCACAGCTCTGGTGACTGACTCAAAGAAGTCAACCAAGTTGAGCAGGCATGATCTAGCCTCACAAAACCAAAACTGTGTGGGATCTAGAGTTTGGAGATTCCCTATATCAATGTTTATTAGGTCCATGATGATGCATTCCATAGCTTTGCATATCAGACTCGTCAGGCTAATAGAGCGATAGTTCCCAGGGTCTCCTTTGTGGAGTGGGATGACTGCAGTAGTGCGCCATTCAGTAGGGACAAAGCCTGAGGTGAGGCTGCGACTGAACAGGGCACGCACGTGAGGTGCCAGTTCACTCTGTTGTTCATGTAGACCACAACCGGGGATATTGTCAGGTCCAATAGAAGCTGTATTCTTGGCCTTGGACAGTGCTGTTTTAACCTGTGCAGCAGTAATACTGGGTGCCAGGCAATCAACTGGTAATGTGATGGGACCTTTGGGGGGGGGGGGTAAAGTTGGCACTGAATCTGTCAGCCAGAATACTGGCAATATCTGTTGGCTCAGTATAGGAGGTACCATTGTGCAGTAGCTCACAGCAAATCTGGGTATTGCCGTGGAGATTCTTTACATAATTATATAAGGCCTTGTGGTTGTCTTTACTATCTGCTGCAATTCTGTTTTAATAGCTAGCTTTAGAGAATGTGACGAGGGATCTCAACTTTTTGTTGAGGCTGATCAGGGAGTTTTTCCAGTCTTGGGACTTCATCTTATTCTGCACCAGTTTCCTCCATCTGTTGTAGAGTTTGTTTATGGCAGGGGACCACCAGATTGGCTTCCTTTTTTGGAGGGGAGCGTCTTGGTTCTACTGGGTATGGCGAGAGCCATACATTTGTGTATGTTCTCATACAGTGCATTGGTGTATCATTCTGCGGTCATGCAACTATTCTCCATTTCCACGGGTGCTGTGAATTTGGCATCTCTGTTTTTAGGAGCCCAAAGTTAGCTTTGGAGAAGTTTTTCATGGTGGTTACCTTTGCTGGGGGGGGGGGGTTGGGAGGGATGTGGATTTCGAAGGTGATTAGTTTGTGGTCGGATCTAACCAGGGAGGAGCTGACTATTGGTGTAGAGCAACGGTTGCCCATGTTAGTAATGACCAGGTCAATGATGTTGCTACATCTAGTGGGGGTAAGAACAAGCTGGTCCAGGGCACTGGAATTACTGAACTCCAGGAAACATTGGGCAAGTGTATTGATACAGGACCAGTTTACCCAGTTAATGGAGGGGAAGTTGAAGTTGCCTTGTAAGAGAGTGTTAGGTTGGACCCCAATATTCTCCAGGGTGCTTAGGAACGTGACATGGTTGGGGACCTATAGCAGGCTACGACCTGAATTGCTGTCTTACCCAATGTTAGCTGCACCTGAAGTATCTCTGATGCGTTATGTTGGGCTACCAGTCTGGAGGTGTGCACATCCTTTATGAATATGGAACCACCACCACCTTTGGAGCTTCAGTCCAAGTTCTGGGGCCGAAAGGTGTGGAATGAGTTACAGCCTGGTATTGCAGGGGTGCTTTCTGATGCCTTGAACCAGGTCTCTGTTACAGCACAAATTTGGATGTTCTCCATTTTAAGGAGTGCTTCGAGCGAGTGCATTTTGAGATTTAGACTTCTAGCATTGAGCAGCATGACCCTCAGATTCCATTTGTTTGTAGCTGTTACGGTGGTAATTTGGTCTTCGGAACACTGCCTAAAAAAGGCACTACAGGAGTGGCAAGAGCCTTGGCTAGTATCCAGAAACCCAGGGGTGACAGATGCAGGCCATCTCTGGCAAAGCATCGAGGTCTGTTAATAATGTTATCCCAGGCAGACAGATACTAGATACCCTTAGAATGACACCAGAAACTTAGCCAGTTGTTGAAATCAATCATTTTCTGCTTGTACTGTGGTATAATTCTGGGTGATGGTAGGATGCTGCTCAGGGCTAGGGTCATACCCGCCTGGGCTACATAATCCAAGAGCTCCTCCATGTCTCTTTTCATGTAGTCCAGGGAGGTACGTCTCAAGTCACCCACATGTACAATGACAGTCATATTTGTACCTGTTGTTGAGGGACCTGAGGGCATGCGTTATGTTGTGGATCCTGGCACATGACAGGCAGCTGACTGTTACTTTCTCTGTTTAGAAGAGTTATGTGTCTCGTGATTAGTGTTGTGGTGGTCGAGTGTGTTTCTGTCTTAGAGGTCTCTGCTGCTTGGGCAGATTTTTATTGAGATATAGACTGCACTTCCAAAAATATATGACACACACACCTCTGCTTGTCATCAGCTCCTTGGTGTTGCTCCAGTATTTAAGTGTCTCTACAACTACTTTTCTGGGGCAAGGACTGGGAAGGGGAAGCAGATACACAGGACAGAGCTACCAGCTGCATATGCTGTCCTGTACGCATGGGTTTTTACTTCTGTTATGCCCTAAATGGGAACACATGCAGGAATCACACACCACCACATGAAGCATCACTTACTTCAAAACTCCCCCATTCTGTGTCAAATTCAAAAATCTGCCATGTGCCTAGAGTACTGTTCCCATCAGTGGGAGGGAGGTAGACTACAGGTCAGAAATCACAATCTCCTGGCCAGAGTGGGTGTGCCAACAACTGCTAATATTTTATAACCCTCTTCGCCTGGATCCTTCAACCACTAATCGAACTCAGGCCGCCTGGATCATAGTCAGGTCTCCATCCCTCCATACTCCAAGCTGTACTTGCCTAAAAATTCACTAATGCACATTAATGTGTTTTGCAGTTCAGATTTTTATATTGTCCAAAAGTTTTCCAGGTGCTTCATAAGGCTCACTCGAGCTCACAAATTAGAAAAGCTACTGCCCACAGGTTTCTCGACCCTAAAAGTGTTTTAAAATCTTTACAAAATTACATATAATGCACTTCCCAAACACACAGTTGTTACAGCACTGCATAGGTCTGGTCTGAAGTACTCACCTGTCTCTTTAGCCAAGTGATAGAACTTGTCCTTGCGGGTTTTTCCCACCTTCAGTTTCTTGCCCATTGCTGTTAGGACAGACTTTCAACTTCAGGAAATGCCCCCTAGTTCACAAATATACTACAATATGGTAGCTATGTCCGCAAATACAGAAGTATTAGTATCCAATATACTGAGGTGTCCGTATCAGTTACTGTTTTGATAATCACACACTCCAACTGAGAGGATTCCCTGCAGACCACACTTGTAATGCACCCACACACAGTATCTTGCCACACTCCTATAGCAGCTTCAATTCCAGACGAAAAACTTGTTTATAACAAAGGCCGATCCTTCCACGTGAAACTAAACTTCTACATCAGATACTGGCGACAGCAGATACAAACTCGTGTGCGACACTTTAGGGACCCGGACACGCCCACCACAAAACGTATGGGAAGGTAGCGCTACCATATTGAGAGTGGCAGTTATACGGTTGCTTCAAACTTGTGTTTCAAAACATAGCAAATATTGAGTACTCAGATATAAAATGTTGGTACTTTTCCGTTATCAGGGCAACACTTGAAAATGATTGCTTGGAATGTTACCAGGCACTAGCAGTGATCTCACAGCTGCTGCTGAAGTGGCCGACACACACACTTACTTTTTTTTTTACTTACCTTTCCTGTCAATGAGAATTATTACATGTGAGCCCTAATGCCAAAGTACCGTATGCTAGGGATAAGGGAGGTGATGCATTAGAATAACAAACACTTAAAAGTACACACAGCAGGGTAGTGTAACTGTGTCGGTACAATAACAAACACTTACAGTACACACATCAGGTTTACGGAATCAAATCAGAAAGTAGTGTGATTGTGAAACAGTATGAAAACAAATGAAATCTGTGCGAAACGAGCAATCCTAATTGAAGTTCGGCACAATCTCCAAAACCACTACTGGGTTAGTAAAGGTCAACGCTACAACATAGCTGTCACCTTGAAAGATATTGTAAAAATGCAATTTTCTGTAATTAACTGAGTCATCACTAGCTAAGTACTTTCTAAAAACTGCCATCAACCTGCAGATTTGTGCATTAAGTCAAAACTTCTTTTGTTTTGAAAACGTTAACATAAGAGTCAGTTGGGAATGACAGCTTTTGCAACACGAAAATGACAACCAAGTTAATAAACTCAGAGGCCGTTCTTCTCAGCACCCTCAATGTACCCAGTAATTATATGTTATAAGCTTGACTAATTATATGTAACATTCAGAAGTAAAGTTGAACAAAAACTGAATAAAATTACAAGCTTGACTACAGGGCCGGCCTTAGCTGAACTGGTGCCCTAGGCGAAGGGTCGCGGCTAGATTCCACTAAAACTGAAGGGACCTTTGCACTTACGTCACATCCGAGCGTCACTGGGAGGAGAAAGGGGCGGTATTTACCGGAGTTGGGGAAAGAGGGCAGAGGTTAGCCATTTCACACTTCTGTTGCGCTTTTCTTTAGTCATTCGAGAAGAAGCTACTACAGAATTGCAGGAGAAAAGGTAATTTTGTATTATATTCATCGATCGGTTCTACGCCAAAAATACTAATTTTTTGTCTGATATTAGGGTTGGGAAAGGGCAGGTTTAGCCATTTCACACTTCTGTTGCGCTTTTCTTTACTCATTCGAAGTCTACTACAGAATTGCGAGAAAAATGACATTTTCTGTATTATGATTCACCGATCGGACCACTTAAAAATACTATTTTTTGTCTTATATTAATCGATCTTTCCATCTAAGGAAGAAACGATTACCCTTTTTATTTAAGTAAAGATATGATTTCGCACACGCGACTGGAAGTCTGATCTTTTCGTGTACTACTGCTTGACAAAGTCATACACATAAAATTGTGACAA
>NC_056726.1:543051902-543216902 GCF_019279795.1 Protopterus annectens
AAAAATTTTTTAAATTCTCCTGAAAAAGCACTACATGCCAGATGAACAAATGCAACATTATACTTGTTCAGCTTATTCCTTTAAAACTTCCACGCAGATCTGAAACAGTCACTCCCAAATCACAAAACATGCTTATCAGTTTAACTGAAGTGCATTACATTCTTCTACAGTGGGTGCCAGAAATGCAGACCTTCAGACTGTTTCTTTTACTAGCTAAAACAACAGGCCATTTATAGATATTTGCAAATGGTATTTTATCAGTTTTGTAACATACTAGCAGAATACAAAGGAGATCTTGGATAACTCAGTAAACAAGTGCAACCAAGAAATACACTGCTGCTATAAAACTCGTCCAAGGATTAAACTGCTTTAAGACTGGAAAGCAACTTAGTCTGATAATTCTACTGTGCTCACAAGATCTTGTCTAAACTGTACATCTGTTTATGAAAATAAAGTATTGCTTGTATTTTATGCACCTGTTACTTACTGTATTTCATTACTGGACAGATCTTTATTCCCTTAGGTGGTGCGTTTTGTTTAGTTTACTTTTACAGTTTCTAATAAGACTTTCAAAACAGTTAAGGTTTGAAAATGTACAGCAATGCACTAATTGGGTACTAGTGAGCATACAACCTATGCTAACAAAAAGGTAGCATCCCATGACTACACATCCTAAATCAAAACAGAAAACCCAAAAGCAAAGCCGATCCCAGTTTAGTCTACACAGCAGTCAAGAATAAACCCTCTACTTCACCTCTCAAAAAGACAGCATTCAAAGTTATAAAACCAATAACCTTATCCGAAACTGCTCAGTCACATCATGGCTGATCCTTGCTTACTCAGACTAGAAGCAGGACACAGCAGCAGCATTCAACAGACTGACCCAGCCTGAAACAAATTTTTGGGGAGTGGGAAGATAGACACCCTCCAAAGTCATTATCAGCATTAGCCAAGGAATTCATCAAGATAGCCTCTTAACAGCAATGAACTAGAGAAATGCAGTCATTCCCTATATGTTGTCACCCCCACCATGCCCAAGGTCAGTCACCAACAAAAAAAAAAACTGTAGCCTTACTCCAGTGATTGGCTGGAATGAGTAGAAATGCATCCGAAGCAGGGCAAGATTAATACACTAGACCTCATTACAGTGAAGTTTGAAAAGATTACTGCCACTGCTGGCAAAACATCCTTAATACTTACCACCACTGACCATCTGATAGGTATCTAAACTTCTGAAGCAAAAGGTCAGTTAAACACAGATCAGGTGCAACTTTCTTCCACCTTCAAGTCTGTCTCAACAGTGTCCAGGAAACAGTATAGCAAACATGATGAAACTGATAAAACCTGAGACAGCATCTCGGTATTACACAAATAACCACGGCAGATCATGTCAATTCTACAATGGTCTTACCCCCACTCCCTCAACATACAGGAGTTACTGCCAAGTAACGTACATGTGCACCTGGACAAGACAGAATTCAAAAAGGGATTAATGTAAAGGTACTTCTATAAGTGAGCTTCCAACTTTCATTTCCTCACAGCCTACATAAAATTCAAGTTAATTCCTACTCAACATTTTGATTCCTAATTATACTGTTATTCCACTCGTTTCCAATATCCCTGCCTTTGGATGATCAACTTCTGTAACCACTAGCAAAAAACAGATAGTCAACACCTGTAAGTGCTGTTAAAGCCTGCACACAGGTTCATGACACAATGTGACTAGTTTGAGACCTACACAAAAACAAAATGCTCCCTTTAGGTCTACAATTTCTAGGCAGTCTAGACTAATACCCACTGAATAACCAACTAGTGCTACTAGACCCTGCCTTTTCATAGTCAAACTGGGAGCAATGTTTTAAAAATCACAGTATGCAAACGAGAGCCAAGGGAATTAATCATACCATTATAGGAACTCTACTGCCAATCATTAGTGGACCAGAGTTCCGCTTTGGCGACCCCTAACCGGGAAAAGCTGAAAGACAAACAACCACTATAGGAACTACAGCTCACAATCTTAACCTTTGTGCCAACTCAAGAGATTGAGGGTTATTTGGTTGGTAATTGAGACTGAACAGACATTGTTACTGACAAATTACTTCAAGGTTATGTGACTTTGGAGTCAATGACTTTAGTGTAGCAGAGACTGCAGTCTTGTATGCAAAAAGATTGTAGACTTTCCTGTTTGGTCCGGTCCTCTGGCTGTGACAGAATGATGAAATCTGCTACATTCCCAGCAGAATCTCTTCCATACACATTTCTCTATACAAAAATCACTATCTCCTGCAATCGGTCATACTGACTTTTGATCATAACTATACTTGTATATTTAAGTAAAACTGTTGGCCAAGACATTTAATCATGTTCAGAGCAAAGGAGTCATATAATCTTGTTTTCAAAAATTACTCCAAAGATACTTTCAAAAGCCTGTAGCAGTCATAGATCTCAATCAGGGACAACTCTCAAGAAAATAAAGCATTAGTACTAACTTGAGACATTGACCGGATAAGGGATTGCCTACAAAGTACAGTTTTGTACCTACCATAAATGTAGATGTTCGAGGATCCACACTGCTGCAGTCATAACCTGTGGGTAGTCCGCTGTCCTCGGTCGGCCCGAATACCAAAGTGTTAGGCTGGCGTCGGTCATGGTCGCGCAGATCTGACGTCAGTACGCAGTGGTACTAAAGCGCATGACCGACGCCATATCCTCAGTCTTTCTTGCCCCAGATGTCAGAAGGCCTAAAAAGAAAAAGGCCATAGCCAAAAATAGAAAATACCCAACCACCAATATAGAAAAATAATTACCCCAAAAGCAACACAGCAACCCCAAACTACAGAGGGGAAGGAGGGAGGGAAAATTGGACTGCAGCAATGTGGATCCTCGAACATCTACATTTATGGTAGGTACAAAACTGTACTATGTTCTTCGTCTCACATTGCTGTAGTCATAACCTGTGGGTAGAATCCCAAAGCAAAGGAAGGGAGGTTGGCAAAATTAAAAAGCATTAGGAGCTGCTAACATGCCCTGTAAAACTGCAGTGGCAAACCCAGCCCTAGACTTGGAATAAAGAGGGAGATGGTAATGTTTAGTAAAAGTGTGCACTGAACTCCAAGTAGCTGCCTCCAAAATATCCTTAGTAGCTACTCCCCTTAAAAAGGCAGTAGAAGTGGCAGTAGCCCTAGTGGAATGAGGTCTGATCCCAGCCGGAAAGTACAGTTTTGTACCTACCATAAATGTAGATGTCCGAACTGGATAGCATCTGCAGTCATAACAAGTGGGTTGTCCTGTCGACAGGCAGCCCTGCAGTCGGCCGGATTCCAAAGCTCGGGTCCGGCTCGCTGATGTCGCACTCCACCCGACGTCATCTCTGTTGGTCTTCGGGTATAAAAGCATCAGCCGACGCCATTTTCCTCAGTGTTTCTTGCCCCAGATGCCAGTAGCCCTCTTGCAGGCTAAAATTTGGATAGATGCCAATGTTTCCAAATAGATAGAGGTAAACACAACAATAAGCATATATGTACATATATACAAACAAATACACCATAAAGACTCCCCAACAGCTAGCTATTAGGAGGGTAAACACCCTAGGAGTACCACAGAGGGGAAGGAGGGAGGGTAATCCTAACTGCAGATGCTATCCAGTTCGGACATCTACATTTATGGTAGGTACAAAACTGTACTATGTCCTTCATGGATGCATCTGCAGTCATAACAAGTGGGTAGAATACCATAGCCAACTAGGGAGGAGGATAAAAGTAGATTATGGTGTGTTTAGGATCCTTGCAGTACAGCAGTGGCAAACCCTGCTCGGGATCTGGAATATAGAGGCAAATTATAATGCTTGGCAAATGTATGCACGGAGGTCCAAGTAGCCGCCTCAATAATGTCTTTGGTTGCCACTCCTCGTAAGAAGGCTGTGGTAGTGGCTGTTGCCCTTGTAGAATGAGGTCTTATGTTCTGTGGAATTGGTTTTCCATGGAAGGAGTAACAGTATCGTATGCAATTTCCTATCCATTTGGAGATTGTCTGTTTGGAAATAGCTTTTCCTTCCCTTCCTGTTGCATAGGCTACAAAAGTTGGTCAGTCTTTCTGCTATTTTTGTTCTGTCCAAGTAGTAGCGTAGCTGTCTATGTACATCCAAGGTATGCAGTATTCTTTCCCTCTGTTTTGTGGGTTGGGAAAGAAGGTAGGTAGGTGGATTGCCTGGTTTAAAGACACTCTGGATACCACCTTGGGCATAAATGTAGGATTAGTCCTCATGGACACTATCTTGGTGGAAGATTAGGAAGGGTTGCACTGCCATTAAGGCCTGTAGTTCTGAAACCCTCCTTGCTGAAGTAATTGCCAGTAGGAAAGCAGTTTTCCATGACAGGTGTTGTAGGTCTGCTGTTGCTGCTGGTTCAAAGGGTGATAGTGTCAACTTTTCTAGCACAAAGTTTAAATCCCAAGCTGGTAATGGTGGTTTCCTTGGAGGTTTTACATTCTTGATTCCTCTGAGGAACTGCCTGAGCAAAGGGTGCGAAAAACAGGTGGATCAAAGCTGTATTCTGCTGAAATAGCTGATGCATGTATCTTGATGGAGGAGTAGGACAGGCCTGAATGAAGAAGTTCGGCCAGATACTCCAGAATGTTAGGCATATCTATGTTTGACACATCTTTTCCTCTTTCCGTACTCCAAATGACAAACCTTTTCCATTTTCCAGCATAGTTCCTTCTTGTTGAAGGTCTGCGTGCTTCAAGAATAATGTCTTTAACTCTTTGGGAAAGTTCTGGATTAGCTGCTGCTATGTGATGTTCCATGCAGTCAGTTGCAGCATTTTTAGGCTTGGATGTATGATGCTGTAGTTGTTCTGAGTTAACATCAAAGGCATCAGGGGTAAGGGGTATTGGCCACATATTGTTCCGAGACATGCTCTTCAGTAGTGGGTACCAGTGTTGTCTTGGCCAGTTTGGAGCTATCAGGATTATCCTTGGACGTTCTTCCTTGATTTTTAGTAGTACCTTGTGTATCAAAGGAAGAGGTGGGAATGCATATGCTGTTAGGCCTTTCCAGTTGGAGAGTGAGTCCACTTTCCATGCTAGTGGGTGGAATGTCCTTGTGCAGAATTTTTTGAGCTGGTGATTGAGAGGTGATGCGAATAGGTCTATCTGTGGCATTCCCCATTTCTTTGAGATGGTCTTGAAGATGTCCGGGTGCAGCTTCCATTCGTGGGCATCCGAAGTGGTTCTGCTTAATATCTCTGCTAGAGTATTGTCTTTCCCCGGTACAAATATTGCCTGTAACTGAATGTTGTAGCTGAGTGCCAGGGTCCACAGCTCCAAGGTCATTCTGCATAAGGGGTATGAATGAGTGCCTCCCTGTTTGTTGATGTACCACATGACTGTGGTGTTGTCTGTCCTTATCATCAACTGGCCTTCTTTGAGAAATGGTTTGAACTTTTGGATTGCCAGTTTTACTGCCAGCATTTCTTTTAGATTGATGTGCAGGTGAAGTTGATCCTGTGTCCACAATCCTTGCACGCCTTTGTCCAGCATGTGGGCCCCCCATCCTAGGTCTGAAGCGTCTGTTGTGATGGTCTGGCTTGGTTGACATCTGCGAAAGGGTAGGCCTGGGTTTGACTGGCATGCCTGAGCCCACCATAGGAACTCCTGTTTTAAGCATGGAATTAGTGGGATTTCTGTTTCTAGACTGTGTCTGTGTTGGGACCATAAATTCTTTAGGTACCACTGTAGTTTCCTCATATGTAGTCTGGCAAATGGGACCAAGAGTATGCATGATGCCATGAAGCCCAAGGCCTGCAGAACTTTTCTTGCTGTTAACTTGTTCAGTTTTGTTAGTGCCAAGAAGTAAAGAGGAAGTTCTTTTGTTTTTCTGTAGTCAGGAATGCCATTTGTTGTACTGTGTCCAATTTCGCCCAAGAATGTCCTTGTTTGGGATGGTATCAGCCTTGACTTTTGTAAATTGACTGTGTATCCCAGTCCTTGTAGCAAGTAAATGACCCTTTGTAAATCTGTTGTCAGCTTGCTTTTGTTTTCCCTTGTAGCAGGCAGTCGTCCAGGTATGGGTAAATTTGAATTCCCTGTAGTCTGCAATGGGCGATTACTGATGCCAGGCATTTTGTGAATACTCTGGGCAGTAGATAAGCCAAAGGGCAATGCTGAGAATTGATAGTGCTCTGATCCTGCAAGAAATCTGAGGTATCTTCTGCAGATTGGTCGAATGGGGACGTGCAGGTATGCCTCCTTGAGATCTAGAGTTACCAGCCAAGACTCCTTGCCCAGCATGGGAAGAAGTTGCTGTAGGGTCAGCATTTTGAATTTTGGGACAATGATGTATGTATTTAAGGTGGACAGGTCGAGAATTGGTCTCCAACTTTTTCCTTTCTTGGAACTAGGAATAGTCTGGAATAGAACCCCTTTCCTTGTTCTGCTGTTGGCACTCTTTCCACAGCTCTCATGTTTGCTAACTCCATTATCTGGTAGAGCCTCTGTTTTTGATTTGGAGGTAGATTTGGCATTCCTCTTTTGACTGGTAAAGTGTGGAAGTGAAACCGGTAACCTTGATCAATGGTTTGTAAAATCCACTTGTCTTTTGTTATGTAGTGCCAGTTCTTTGAAAATAAGGTTAACTTTCCGCCTAGAGGAGCTGCTATTTGTTCCCTGGTAGGCGGATTTAGGATTAAGTCACTGTGGTTGTGCTGATGTAGTGGCAGTGGCTGTGTCTGTGCCTCTGTTGTTACCTTGCCACTGTCGTCCTCTGTAGGCACCTCCTCTGGATTGGTTTCTGCCTCTGGAGCGTCTATTCCTGCCCCTTTGAAATTTTGTGGAGTCAGGAAAGGACCAATTTTGGCAGGCCAGTTCCTGCTAAACCTTGGGGTTGAACCTGCAAGAAATCTTTAACAGTTTGAACAGATTTTGCCTTTTCTTCCATTTTCTTCATAACCTGCTGGGCAGGTGTACCAAACAAACTTGTCTTGTCCATAGGAGCATCTAGCAACTTAGCTTTAACATGATCCGGTAAAGCTTGTTCCTTTAGCCATGCATGCCTTCTTATCACTGTGCCTGTCATGGCTGATCTAAATGAAGCCTCCAGTGCATCATAGCCACATTTTAAGGAATGGTTGCTAACCTGTTGTATGTTATTTACCATCTCTAATACATATTTCTTATCAAGAGATTCATCAGTGGTTAGTTTTTAGTTAACTGATCAAGCATAAACTCTTGGTATTGTATCATGTGAAACTGACAGTTTAAAGCTCTAGCTGAGAGAGTAGCTGAAGTGTAGACCTTTTTACCCCATCTGTCTAATGACCTTGCTTCCCTTTCAGAAGGAATAGGGTTTTTAGCTGTGGTCGGCTACTGCCTTGGGACCCTGGGATATAGTTTCTGGGTCTGCAAGTGGGGCCTTGTAAAGGTGGTGATGAGTATCTGGCACCCTGTAAAATCTATCTGGTTTGGCAGGGGCTGGGTGTAAAGAATCTGGAGCGGAGCAAACATCATTGAAAGCATCATCCACCACAGAGAGAACAGGAGGTATAGCTAAGGGCCTGTGCTGTGGGAGGTGCAGAAAGGTCCTAAGTCTTTTCTGGAGTCTGAAAAATCCTGTTGCTGCCATTGGAACTGTTCTCGCATGGCATGCAAGGTTTCCCCAAAGGAGAATTCTTCTGGTGGGGAAGCAGCTGGAATGGATTCTTCAGCATCAGAATCTTCAAAATTGGAGAAGGGAGCCTCTGGCTGGTCAGTTATGTCTGATTCATCAGCAGAATCATCAGAAGACACTGGCTCAGGGGCTCTGCCCTAGGTCTCTTCTCTGGGGCTGAGAGGCCCTGTCTGGGTGAGATTGAGATCCTCTAATTAAAGAAATTAAATCTTCTGCCAAAGAAAGCATTTGAGAACTAGAAGAGGGCCTGGATGTGGGGGTTTAACAGGCACTGTTTTAGTAGTCTTGGCTGCTTTAGCCCTGGCGAAGGCCTTAATGGACATGGCTGCTGGAGGCCTAGCAGCACCACGTGCTGGGGTAGAGACATCCAAGGGATGGTGTCTGATAAGTCAACCACCGTAGTGGGTAAAATTTCTGAGGTCGATTCAAGAGTTGTAGCAGGGGCCTCAGTTGTAAGAATAGGTTCAGCTGTACTTTGATCAGTTTTCTCGGTTTCGGCGAAACAGAGACACTCGCGGTTTGCTTTACCGTGGTTTCGGCGAAACCGCGGACCGCGAGTGTCGGTCTTTATCTTTGCGTTTTTGGTAGATTGGGTAGTCGGAGGATCCGATGGCATAATGCGCAAAATCAGAACCGAAAAACTGTTCTGCAAACTCCGACCGATGCCTAAGCGTTCGTCGGTTGAAAGAGCACAGGCGAACAGGCTGCTACGTCGTGGGCTGGGCCTAAACAAGGCAGACAGTAAGAGTGGAAATCTTTATGAGGTATTTGTTTCCCACAGGTTAAACAATTGTTAACTTTTCTGACATCGGCTGAGGCAAGAAAGAGTCCCCAGCGGGTACTTAGCTTTAGAAGTCTTGAAGTAGTATTCGGTAGAAGTAATCTCTGGATCCGACCGACCGGCACTTGCGAACAGCTTCTGCTTGGCCAGCGGCAAGAAAGACTGAGGAAAATGGCGTCGGCTGATGCTTTTATACCCGAAGACCAACAGAGATGACGTCGGGTGGAGTGCGACATCAGCCGAAGCCGGACCCGGACTTTGGAATCCGGCCGACTGCAGGGCTGCCTGTCGACAGGACAACCCACTTGTTATGACTGCAGATGCATCCATGAAGGACATCATCCTTTCCATGATGAGAACAACAAAAAGCAATACAATGGCCAATCCACTTAGAAATAGTTTGCTTTGAAACAGCTTTTCCTTGTGAACCCAAAGCAAAAGAAATGAATAACTGTTGAGTCTGCCTGAACCCTTTAGTTCTGCTCAAATAATAGCTTAACTGCCTGTGAATATCCAAAGAATGCAAAATTTTTTCGCCTTTATTTTGGGGATCAGCATAAAAAGTAGGCAAATGAATTGATTGGTTTAAGGCCACATTAGAAACAACTTTAGGCATAAAAGTAGGGTTAGTACGCAGGGATACCCTATCCTTATGGAATATCAGGAAGGGTTCAACTGCCATTAGAGCCTGTAATTCAGATACCCTCCTAGCAGACGTAATGGCCAACAAAAAAGCAGTCTTCCAAGACAAAAACTTCAACTCAGATGTAGCTGCAGGTTCAAAAGGAGGTAAAGTAAGCTTTTCCAACACAAAATTGAGATCCCAGGCAGGAGTAGGAGCTCTACATGGGGGTCTTATGTTCTTTGCCCCTCTAAGAAATTGCTTAAACAAAGGGTGAGAAAATAATGGTGGGTCACAATCATAGTGAGCAGAAATGGCTGCAGCATGAACTTTCACGGAGGAGAAAGACAAACCCTTGTCTAATAATTCTGTAAGGTACTGTAGTGTAACACTCAAATTAGGCACTGAAACATCAAAGCTCTTTGCTGTGCTCCAAAGAAAAAATCTCCTCCATTTATCAGCATAAACTTTCCTAGTACTAGGTCGTCTGGCTTCCAATATGACATTCAAAACTTGAGGAAGCTGCGACCCCCCAGGGTCTAAAACAGAATATGCCAGGCTGTCAGATGCAGGGACTGTATCTTGACATTGAGAAAATGATTGCTTGCCTGGGACAAAAGGTGTGGAATTGGTGGAAAAGGCCAAGGAGGCTCCTGTACTAAAACTCCTCAGCAGAGGATACCAGTGCTGACGTGGCCAATCTGGAGCTATTAGAATCATGCAAGGCTTGTCCTGTCTGACCTTCAAGAGTACCTTGGGAAGGAGAGGCAGAGGAGGAAAAGCATAGACGTGAAGGTTGTTCCAACTGAAAGATAGAGCATCCACTTTCCAAGCTTTTGGGTGAAACATCTTTGTGCAAAATTTTGGCAGTTGGAAATTTTGTGGAGAAGTGAACAGATCTATGTCTGGAGTTCCCCAAGCCACTGTCAACTGTTGAAATACATGAGGATCCAATTTCCACTCGTGGGGATCCACCATCTGTCTGCTCAAAACATCTGCTAAGGAGTTCTGTGCTCCTGGTAGAAACCTTGCTTGAAGAGTGACGTGCAAACTCAGAGCAGTCTCCCACAAAATCATAGCCTGTCTGCAAAGAGGGTACGAATGGGTTCCCCCCTGCTTGTTGATGTACCACATGACTGTTGTGTTGTCTGTTTGAATCAACACCTGTCCCGGTTGAAGTAGATCCTTGAAAGCCATCAGTGCAAATTGGACTGCTAACATCTCCTTCATGTTGATATGCAAATGCTGTAGTCTGGGAGGCCACGTGTCTTGAATCCATTTCCCATTGGAGTGTGCTCCCCAAGCCATGTCTGAGGCATCTGTCATTAAGATCTGACTCGCCTCTGGTCGGGTCACAGAGAGTCCCTTGTTTAGGTGACATTCCTGAGCCCACCACAAAAATTCCTTTTGGATGCAAGGTATTATCTGAATGACAGTGTCCAAATCGTGGCAGTGTTGAGTCCATACACTTTTGAGATACCATTGTAGCTTCCTCATATGTAGTTTGGCACTGGGAAGTACCAGAATACAAGATGCCATGAACCCCAAGGCTTGAAGGACTGTCCTTGCAGTCAGCCTGGACAGTAGGGATAATTGCTGGAAGTATAGGGGAAGAATTCTTTGCTTGTCCGGGGTCAAAAAAGCCATCTGAGAGGCTGTATTCAGTCTCACACCCAGAAAGCACATGTCCTGAGAGGGTACTAGACTGGACTTTGTTTCATTCACAGAATACCCTAGGCACCTTAAAACTGCCATTACATACTGTAGATGCTGAAGCAACTTGACTTTGTCTTGAGCAAGAATCAGGCAATCGTCCAGATAAGGATAAATTTGTATTCCTCAGTCTTAAGAAGGCTATCACAGGAGCCAGGACCTTTGTGAACACCCTGGGCGCAGTAGATAAGCCAAAGGGCAATGCAGAGAACTGATAATGAAAAGTACCAGCCCGAAAATGCAGGAACCTCCTGCAGCTGGGCCTGATAGGAATGTGAAGATTGGATTGATCCAGAGTTACCATCCAGTGATCTTTGCCTAGCAGAGGCAGAAGTTGCTGCAAAGTTAACATCTTGAACTTTGGAATGTCTAGGTATGTATTGAGAGTGGACAAATCCAGAATTGGCCTCAAAGTGTTTCCTTTCTTTGGCACAAGAAACAGGTGAGAATAAAATCCTAGGCCTACTTCTGACGGAGGTACCACCTGGATAGCCCCCATTTGTAAAAGTAAAGAAATCTGCTTGTGAGCCTCCAGCCTTTGCTGAGGAGGTACGTCCAGCATGCCTTTGAAAGGAGGCAAGGTGTGAAAATAAAACTTGTAGCCTCGATTTATAATGTCCAACACCCATTTGTCCTGGGTGATCAAAAGACAATTTTGCTTGAAAAGTGCCAACTTTCCTCCTAGAGGAGCTGCCAGACAGGAGGAATCTGGCAGCTGGAGATACAGGTCATTGGGTCTGTTTACGAAAAGGCTGACCCCTGCCCTCACCAGAAGATTGTGCAGGAGAACTCCACGTCCTAGGTCTGAAAGACCCCTGAGCATGAGCTCTGCCCCTACCACGTCTAGATCTGCCCTTAGACTGAAAATCAGAAGGATAAGCCCATCCTTTTGCAGGCCAATTTCTGCTAAACTTAGGGGGCTGCACTTGTAAAAATTCCTTAACCGTCTGCATGGACTTAGCTTTGTCTTCCATTTTCTTCAAAACTGACTCCACAGGAGAACCAAAAAGAACTTCAGATTGAAGAGGAGCATCCAAAATTCGAGCTTTAACATGCTCTGACAAATTCTGATCCTTAAGCCAGGCGTGCCTACGAATAACTGAACCAGTGGCAGCCACCCTGGAAGAAGCCTGAAGAGCATCAAAGCCACACTGCAAGGAATGCTTACCTACCTGATCAGAGGCATGAACTAAGTCCTGCAATTCCTTACACACTATACCCTCAGCTAAAGCATCTACCTTAGATTTCAACTGACTTAACAGAAAATTCTGGTACTTCAGCATATGAAACTGGCAATTTAAAGCCCTCATAGCTAGCGTGGAGGAGGTATACACTTTTTTACCCCACCTATCCAAAGCTCTAGAATCTTTATCCAGAGGAACTGGATTCTTAACTACAGAAGCCCTGACACCCTTAGGTCCCTGACTAATAGTTTCCGGGTCAGCTCTAGGACTCTTATACAAATATTTATGAGCCTCTGGAACTCTGTAATACCAGTCTGGCTTGACAGGGGCAGGGGGTAAAGAATCAGGATTAAGGGAAGCTTCAGAAAAACATCCTGAACAACATCCAAAACAGGGGGAATAGCCAAGGGCCTATGTTGTGGTAAAAACAAAAATTCCCTAAGCCTCTTACGAGAATCTGAAAAATCCTGACCTTCCCACTTAAAATGCTCCCTCATGGAGTGCAGGGTTTCAGAAAAGGAAAAATCCTCTGGAGGAGAAGCAGAAGGACAGGAATCCTCTGCATCCGAATCAGAAAAGGGAGGAAAATCCTGAATGTCCTCAGCTGAAGACTCGGAGAAATCTGAGGAATGCTCCAAACCCTCCACCTCTGTCTCCACCCTAGGCCTCTTATGGAGGGGGCATAGAACCTCTGATTAAAGTAATCAAATCCTCTGCCATTTTCAGCATATGTTTCTTGGGAACAGAGCCTGAAGAACCAGGGCTGACGCCTGTGCCAGAAAGACCAGGTCTAGCTTTAGAAGGGGCTTTAGTGACAGAAGTAGAAGGCCTAACAACCTTATGTAAAGAAGGAACTACAGAAACTTGAGAGGCCCCCTCGGCCTGACCTAACTCCTGAGAGGCCATTTCCTGTAAGATTAAAGGCTCCCCCTGTGATTCAGCAGAAACCTCGGCTGTATCCACAGATTCAACCGTAGCTTCCATAGAACCGGCGTCCGCAACGGACGACTCATCCTGCTTAGACTTTAACAATTTATCTTTTCGCTTCTTAGCGGTAGCGGGCGTCGGAGGATCCGACGGCATGTTGTAGTTACACCGCCTACCGAAAACAAGTCTAGCACAATCTAACCTACTTTTAATGGTGCGCTTATTAAATCTAGCGCAAAAGCGACACCCGACTACGTCGTGCTCAGGCCCCAAGCAAGGAATACAGAGAGAGTGGTAGTCCCTATGAGGTATCCATTTCCCACAAGAAATACAATTATTAACTTTTTCTGACATCCGGATTTAACTGAGGCAAGAAAAGACAAAAATATTCCCCAACGGGGTACTTAGCCCAACTTGGTCTTCGGTCTGAAACTCAGAATACGAAAATTTCAGGACGCTGAACGGCACTTGCAAACGCTGCTTCTGCTTCGGACCATGCGGCAAGAAAGACTGAGGATATGGCGTCGGTCATGCGCTTTAGTACCACTGCGTACTGACGTCAGATCTGAGCGACCATGACCAATGCCAGCCTAACACTTTGGTATTCGGGCCGACCGACAGCAGACTACCCACAGGTTATGACTGCAGCAATGTGAGACGAAGAACATCTATCATTAATTTATTAAGTAAAATTCATTACCTTTTCCCCCCAAAAGTTACCAGTTTTGGGAGGGATTAAGAGGGAAAGCGATAAAATTTGAGTCAAAATCGGGGACATCCCTGAAAATTAGAGACACAAGTATGCTGGCAGTTGTCATTTTCACACAGAAAATATGTAATTTTCAATTTAAATAAGCTAGTTTAGATGGGTCATCTAGAGAGTTGACTGTAACCTACACAGGGGTCTTAAAACTCAAATGACCACAAGGAATATAGTGCATTCAGTTGAAATTGCCAAATGAAAAGTCAGTGCAACTAGGATGTAGCTCTCACCCAAACTTGCGCTCATTTGAGGGCTGCTTGAAGGCCAAGGGCTGTGAGTTTGAGATTCCTAGTTCAAGAAAAACTATAATCTCAAACAGCATTCTCTCCAAAGAATTGTGTTAAAAATACAGAAAATAACACACAAGGCATGGAATATGCAAATAGGCAAAAATACCCTAGTACAGCAATGCACAACTGAAACATGCTTTTAAATTTTAAAGTTTCTCAAAAATGACTCCATACAGCTAAGTTCCGTGGCATACAGAAATAAAGAACCATACCACAGGAATAATTTACCAACATGCCCAGGGCACCTCATCTATCACGGGGGTAATAGGCTATTATGCATCCACCCCCAACCCCGTGGAAAAATGGGCCAAATCAAGGCAGGTCAGATAGAGAAAAAAAATCCAAACAATTGAAGATACCCAAGCAAGTCTTGCCAAATTTTCCAGGAGTCAGGTATCAAAGTATACCTATTTGAACTAAACCAATGGCAATCATGTTTTCATTCTATTCAAAGTTACACAACCACACACAAGATGTATATAATACTGTGGTGCTTTAGAAGGTCAAGAGATTTTAAAGCTACATGATAAAATGCTCAGTTTGCAGCGCATATAACAGCCTACCTTTCATAATAAAAGCATACAAAAGTAAGATACATGGGCTGTGCGATTAATATAAGCAGTAATCCACAGCATGCCAACTTTCTGGAATATTCAAAACAATTTTATGTTCTTAGACATTTACATAACCTTCCAGTAAGCTTGCATACAAGCGACCTTGAGCCTTTGGACAGAAGTTAAAGTAAATCTAATACAAAGCAACCTAATGACTAATGTCACAATTGCACAAAAAGGAGCCGTTACACAGGCGGGGATTCTGAGGTGAACATGGTATACTTTCTGCAAAGTACATTGCTATTAACCAGTTCCAGTACAATACACACTGGAGTGCACATGTAGAGTTTTGTCCATCTGAAATATGAAGGCAGCTCTATGCAGATGTTTTCAGACAAAACAAACCTCATTAAGCTGTTAAACAATAATGTAAGAGTACTCCGCTAAAACTAGTTTACTCCATGGACACTTTCACAGCACAAATTCTTGTACTCTGCCTTCCACACTCCGGGCATGGATTACCCCACTCCCCCACCCAGCTTACTCAGTAAGGTGTCAAATCTTACGTGCTCCCAGCCCTCTGCTTACAAGTCAGACCCTAAAAGTAAAGTTAGTTGTCTCTTCATAACAGATCCATGGAAAGTGGGTTAGTCCTCAGTACCTCAACACTATATACTGCAAGCAGTAGGACCACTAATACCACTCAAGAACTTCCCCAGAAAAATGCTTATGCTCCCTAAACGTTCCTCTACTCAACTCTTCAGGTCTTTATTACTGCACTGGGACAAGAAACAGGTAATTAAGCCTGAAAAGCAAACAAAGCCATAAGGAACAAAGGTTCTGACTAGTGCTCATCACAAGCAAATGGGAGGGGACTTGGAAATGAGACAGCACCAGGTCCAAGCAGAGAGATAAGTGGAAAATGTTACAGATTGACTCTCATATAGATCTGTTGTGTATGATAAGAACTTATCTAATAAGCAGTCCTTTCTCACAAAGGACAGAATAACAAACTATCCAGCCAGGTGGGCCCGATGAGGGCTGCTGAGATGAGTGTGTGATATATATTATACACACATATGTATGTGTGCGCGCATGTGTGTGTAAGGAACATGCCCCCCCCCCCCCCAAGTAATTACTCAGTGATGTCTCAGCCTCTGAGTTTAGTAAAGTACCTAGGATCTACTGAAAAAAATGTAGTGCAGTAATGTGAAGCTTTACAAACCTGGAGTGACAACACTTAAGTGATAGCCTTCTCTGCATAAAGGTTTTATAGCACAAATAATGTCAATTCTTCAGCAGACGTGCACACCGTTACTGTGACCTTAAAAACATAATAGCATTCGGTAGGGTGCTGTGAGTTTATGTAGTGCTCCCACAGAGATTTACTGCACAAATGGTTTAGCAAATTAACAGTTTATTGAACTACACTATACTAACTGGTAAGCCATGCTTAACGCACACAACAGCACACGCTACAAGACACAACACGCTACACACACAACACTGTGGCAGCACACACACACAACACGCAGCACACACAACACGCGCACACAACACGCCAAGACACACACAACTGTAGCACACACAACACGCGCGCACACACAACACGCGCGCACACACAACACGCGCGCACACACAACACGCGCGCACACACAACACGCGCGCACACACAACACGCGCGCACACAACACGCACACACACAACACGCACACAGGAAATCTCGTTAGAGTCATGACTTACTCGAATCAAATGAAAGTAAAGTGCAACATCGTTTCCTCACACCAATGAATGTGGTAATGTCAAGTCGAGTTAGACATTATCGACATTACCCAACTTACCTTGATGTCCAGAGATGTCCTACAAACATTTCGTAGGGAGGCAAGCCCCCCTGCACCCCTCACATCCCCTATTATATATTCCAACTCGGAAATCATACTACAGTGAGGAAAAGGGTAATTTTCCCGATTCCCACTGTAGTGCAATCTCCAATCCAATTGTAAACAGCGACAGCCAAAACCACAAATGCCAGCTACGTCTCAAAGCTCCAGAGGCAATGTAAGTTCAATTCAGGATTTAAAACGTTTTGCACCTGTGATGATTGGGAAGAGATGGGCGAAGGCTGCCAGCCTAGTCAGATAGCATTTGAAACATAATTTAATCAACTGTATAAATAAATGTAAAATACAGGCATGTTTTCTTGATAATAAATGTAAAATACTGTGAAATATGGAACTGCAAAATAAGCGACAACATTGCACTCTACTGGCCCAGTGAAGCATGTTGTACCCTTTCATGTTAGAATTCGGCTCTAGGGTGGCTGGATGAAGATTTCATGACCATTGTTTTAAGGCTGAAGTTTATGACTACAATTTAGAAGTGGAAGGTGCTTTATTGCTCTAGTTTCTGCTAGCATATACATGTGAAATGTCTTGTATTGTAAGTTTCTGAGGAGTTGTTAGATTGCTAAATAATGCAGTTTGTGGCCTGAGAACTCAGACCAGGTGTTAAGATGATGCACTATGAATACTGGGAAAACCTAAACGTCAAAAATGATGTAATTTTGGGAGGGCCTTAGAGATATGTTTGTTAGTAATGTTTAAATACTATTTCTCACAAGAGACCAAAAAGCATTTTGACTTTGGATATCCAACTTACCAGCACTCGGCCTTATGCTCACATGTAAGTTTTAGCACTGTGATTTCTTGTAGGACTAGTTAAAACTAGTAAAGATTAGGTATTTTTCTTTGAAATCAAACCTGTCCTACTGTATTATTTTAATTGTGTGTGATCTGTGAACTTTTAGATATCTCTGTGGTGTAGTAGTTTTGTCTTGTGTTTTAATTATTTATTATTAAATATTTTTAAAAACTTCTACCTGTGGCTGATTTGTGTAGAGAAGCTCTAGAGTACATTGCATATTTATAGAGGTTACTGTAATAGGCCACTCTAAAGTAAGCCTCGACTGTTAAGTCATACTACCATTGGATATTAATATTGCACAGTAATAATTGGACAACCTTTTAAGGGCCTTTTAGTAGCTGACATTAACTGGGTGGTGGCAGTAATTACTACCGTATAGTTTGGGTAAAGGGGCACAGTTGGAGAATCTGTGTCAGCCTTTCCCAGGAGTGTCTGTGAAGTTGTATAAATACTTCTCAAAGTGTGCGTGTGTTGTGTCAGCTACTTGGCATGGACATGAAGCACTGGTTAGACAGAGAGTGTACTGGAGGTTTTAGCTTGCCCAGTTAGGCTGAGACACGCACCCTAGAGCTGTGCCAGTGGGGAGTCTTATTGGGGACCTGGTGAGCAAGGGAGCAACCAGCCCCAGACTGTTTGTGATCTGTGTGTGCACTTAAGGGAAACTGTACTTTACTGTGTGTATTAGTCATCCTTTCCTCTTCAAGGAGACGACCTCCCTGGTGTTAACGGTGAGGATTGAGGCTCCTTGATTGCTGGGCCAGGGCACGGTCGTCACAGCACCTATAACATCTACCATCTGAATGACTGCAAACTTACAAACATTTGACAGTAAACATAGTGAACAGATTTTACACACACACATATATATATATACATAGAGTCTGCCAAGTACACATG
This sequence comes from Protopterus annectens, assembly GCF_019279795.1. Lineage (NCBI taxonomy): Eukaryota > Metazoa > Chordata > Ceratodontiformes > Protopteridae > Protopterus > Protopterus annectens. The sequence goes on from NC_056726.1 coordinate 543,070,000, forward strand.
CATATGTGGGATATTGTCATAATGGCCAAGGTGTTTAACTTACAGACACAAGGTGCAGGGTTTGACTCTCATATGGGATAATTGGCTAGGCTTAAAATGGCCCACAAGAGCAGTTAACCTAGTACTAACTTATGAACCTATGAAACAGATGCTTTTCAGTATGTGTTTGAGCATGTACTAGTGTGTAGGGTATAAACCAGTTAAACAGCAGCCTGCTGCAGTATACAAACATTTACACTAGTGACAGTAACACCCAATATCAGCAACAAGGCAAGTACTAGGACTACTTCCCCTAAGAAAAAAATGAAGCATGGTCAATTTAAAAAAAAATGAAGACAGTTCCTCTTATAAAGTGAAATGCAGACAATGTCTTTCACCCTCTGAGAGGGGAAAACTCTGATGTACAGGACGGCGCAGTGGTGCAGCGGTTAATGCTGTCTCCTCACAGCAAGAGGTTCTCTGGTTCGATTCTCGGCTGGGGTGCCTTCTGTGTGGAGTTTGCATGTTCTCCCTGCGTTCGCGTGGGTTTCCTCCGGGCACTCCGGTTTCCTCCCACATTCTAAAGACATGCTTTTGGAGCATTTCTCCCTGGGCCTCCACTGAAAACAGGATCTGTGGAACCTAGTCGGACTTTCCCGGTCAACAAATGTTAAATAAATAAATATTCATACATTAACTTAGATCACACAATAGGGAGGAATAAGCAGAAATTCCCAGTTAAATGTACAAGTGGCCTAGCACACAGTGACCCTCTGTGACTAAGATTCTAGTCTTTGATCACATGTAAATGATGACTGATGCGAATTTGGGAAGTAAATCTGATCAACTTGTTCTTGAGCATCTGTAGAGAAACTCTTGGTAATACTATAGTTATGTATACAATGAATGCATGTACACTTGTACTTCTAGAAAAGTCCATTCTACAGGCATGCTTAAGCTGTCCACTCAACTTGTAAAAAGAAAGCTGGTAAACAGGTAGACTATTTTACATCACTTAAGTCCCAGGCACCTGAATGATCATTACATCCTTTACTTTTTAAGGCTTTTGGGGAACTATTACAAGCCTTAAAGGTACAATCTAGCAAAGTGATTGTAGCCATGTCCAGCTGGCTTTGAAATGGAACAGACTTGTAACAGATGTCTAAAAGGATTCGGCAGTGAAAACAGAATACATTTAAAGGCAAAAAGTCCAAAAACATTTGAAAAGCTTACCTGTTTTGGACACTACACAACTTCAGAGTATGTTGCTCATACCCTTGGTTCTCCTGCCAGAAATGAAAGTCTAACTTCACAGCTATTTTTATACAGGTTGTGTTGGCAGCACTCAACAGTGTCAATACAACACAATCCTCCTTTCTAGCTTGGCTCATCAATAGCACTCCTTTGCTCCTGAATGTTTATTGGTGCTACAAGTGGGCAACAGTTATTGCAGCAAAGCCAACTGTACAATAAACACGGGCCAAGCCTGTAATCTATCATTGTTTGATCAGTGTTCTACGCCAATAAAATTTAAATGTCCAATTATACAGAATAAAAAATTCTACTTACTTTACTGTCTAAATCCTTCTGGCCGATTTCAGACTGAACGATGTACAGAAGGGCATCTACCAGCCCATCACATTCCCGGAGTTTCCTGCGTGCCTCACTGCGTTCAGAGCTCACATTCCTAAAGAAATCAGGCAAAATAATGTTTTAGAAAGGTTCAGAACTCTAAACTAGAAGACAGTTTTGCACAGCTAAGGATACACAAACTACACACTGCATGTCTCTCACTGAAAAAGTACAACAGAATACTCTAGATAAGATTAAGTTAAGCTCTGCTACTTCTGCCAAAGATACTCAAGATGAAGTAGGAAGACCTTTCCTGGTCAAAAAGTCAAAGCAAAATATCTGCTCATTTTAAGCAAATGAGAAAAGTTTCAATATCTATACCAAATGTGTTCTCAGTCCAGAGATAATCAAAGCAGATAAACTCTGATGAACCAAATGATGCCTTAAGATTTTTTTCTTGCAGATAAGACGTCTTTTGTCAGAACAAAAACTATAAACTGGAAATTGCCCCATCGTGTGTGCCAGAAGCAGCAACTTTTGTTCAACCACCTCTTTTGGAGAGGGAGAAGGGATTTCACACTGCCATTTCTGCAAGGCAGCCCATAGAGATACCAAGGGAGCTACAATAAAGAACTTGTGACAACAGCAGAATCAGCAGGCTGTAATGCCCGTGTGGAAGTCTCCTGAAGATCTTTAGTCTTGCAGTATAATGTGCATGGGTCACCACACAACTCCATCCCAAAAAAGTAATCTGACAATGAAAGTACAGTTTTGTACCTACCATAAATGTAGATGTTCGAGTGTTCACCCTGCTGCAGTCATCACACTTGAGTTATCCTGCCGTCAGGCGGTTCCGCAGTCGGCCTGAATTCCAAAGTCTTGGTCCGGCGTCGGTTACTGTCGCTTCCTCCATGACGTCAGTGCGCCAGGGGTATAAGAGAGGCATCAGACGCCATTTTCTTCAGTTTTTCTTGCCCCAGATGTCAGGTGCCACCCCAATAGGGGTCACTGCATAGTACCAATATAATAAAAGTGAAGCACAAACAAAACCATATCTCCAGCTATAAGCAAATACACCACAAAGGTTTTATCAGATATAAAGGCATAGAAAGGTTTCAGTTAGATCATCGTGTTACCCTGCTGCAGTCATCACACTTGGGTTGAATCCCAAAGCTAAGGATGGGAGGTGGAATCAACCAGGGTTAGAAGAGGCTAGTAGGCCCTGCAAAACTGCAGTGGCGAAGCCAGCTCTAGTCTTAGAGTATAGTGGTAAGTGATAGTGTTTGGTGAAGGCGTGTACTGAACTCCAAGTTGCAGCTTCCAGAATATCCTTGGTTGGCACCCCCACTGAGGAAGGCTGTAGATGTAAGCTGCTGCTGCCCTGGTGGAGTGGGGCCTTATGCTAGCAGGAACGGGTTTTCCATGATGGGTGTAACAAAAACGTATGCAATGTCCTATCCATTTTGAAATGGTCTGTTTTGAGATCGCCTTTCCTTGTGATGCTGTAGCATAAGATGCAAAGAGCTGGTCAGATTTTCTGAAAGCCTTAGTTTTATCCAAGTAGTAATGTAGTTGCCTGTGAATGTCCAAGGAGTGCAGGAGTCTTTCTCCTTTGTTCTGTGGATTTGGGAAAAAGGTGGGTAAATGGATGGTTTGATTTAGAGCCACACTGAATACCACCTTTGGCATAAAGGAGGGGTTAGTTCATAGAGAGACTCTCTCGATGAAAAATGATGAAAGGCTCCACTGCCATTAGTGCCTGTAGCTCTGAGACTCTTCTGGCTGAAGTAATTGCTAGCAGCAGGGCAGTTTTCCATGATATAAACTTTAAATCAGCTGAGAAAGCTGTCTCAAAAGGTGGTAGCGTAAGCTTTTCCAGAACAAAGTTGAGGTCCCAAGTTGGAGTGGGTGCTCTCCTGGGAGGTCTTATGTTTTTGGCCCCTCTGAGGTACTGCTTTAGAAGTGGATGTGAAAATAAGGGAGGATCAGTGTTGTAGTGAGCTGAAATAGCTGAGGCGTGGATTTTAATAGATAAAAAGGAAAGTCCTTTGTGTAACATCTCCGTTAAATATTGTAGAATCTGAGGTATGTCCGGCTCAAGGGGATTTCGGCCTTTAGCATGGTTCCAAGCACAAAATCTTTTCCATTTGTCTGAGTAGGCTTTCCTGGTGCTGGGCCTCCTGGCCTCCAGAATGACATCCATAACAGCTTGTGATAGAGGAGCTGGCTGGTTGTTTAGGTGATTTGCCATGCAGCCAGATTTAAGGTATTCAGTGTCTTGCTGTGTGAGCAGATGAGGAATTTGTGGTCAAATCCATGGTGGGCTGTGGGCCATGTTCCTTAGTAGTGGGTACCAGTGCTGGCGTGGCCAATCTGGTGCAATGAGTATCATTTGTGGTCTCTCCATTCTGACTTTCAGTAGCACCTTTGTTAGAAGGGGCAGTGGAGGAAAGGCATATACTGTCAACATTTTCCAACTGAGAGTGCGTCCACTTTCCAAGTTCGATGGTGGAATGTCCTTGTGCAAAATTTTGGTAGCTGATAGTTTTGGGGGCTGGCGAACAGATCTATGTTTGGGCGGCCCCATTTTTGAGTTATCATTGCAAATACTTGTGGATCCAGTTTCCACTCGTGGGGATCCATGATGTTTCTGCTTCGGTCGTCTGCCAATGTGTTCTTTCTTCCTGGCAGGAATTGTGCTTGTAATTGAACTTGGTAAGTCAGTGCTGTGTTCCACAAGGTCATTGCTTGTCTGCATAGAGGATAGGAGTGTGTACCCCCTTGCTTGTTTATGTACCACATTACTGTGGTATTGTCCATCCTTATTATAAGTTGGACTGGATGTAAGAGGTCCTTGAAAGCTGTCAGAGCATTCTGTACAGCTAGCATTTATTTTTGATTGATGTGCAGATATCTTTGATCTGTAGTCCATTTGCCTTGAACGCACTGTCCTGCCATATGTGCTCTCCAAGCATAGTCCGATGCATCTGCTGTCAGTTTGCCTGGCTGGGGGGAAGGTGAAAGGCTGACCCTTGTTGAGGTGACATGCCTGTGACCACCATAGAAAATCCTGTTGAAGGCAGGGAATGAGAGGTATCATTGTTTCCAAGCTGTGGCTGTGTTGAGTCCATATGCTTTTCAGGTACCATTGTAATTTCCTCATATGCAGTTTTGCAAACGGTATTAGTAGTATGCAAGATGCCATGAATCCCAAGGCCTGCAGAATTTTTCTTGCAGGGAGTTGGGTCTTTGTTGCCAATATTTTGAAGTATTGAGTTAGTTGTAGTTGCTTGTCTGGCGTGAGATAAGCCATCTGGGCCGTTGTATTCAAGCTGGCACCCAGGAATGTCATGTTTTGTGAGGGCACTAGTTTTGATTTCTTTTCGTTCACTGTGTACCCTAGGCAACTTAAAAGGTGTTTGACAAAGGCCAGATGTAAGAGAATGTCCTTGCTTTCTGCTTGGATGAGGCAGTCGTCCAGGTATGGGTATATTTGAATTCCTCTGTCTGCAGTATGCAATTACTGGTGCCAGGCATTTTGTGAAGACCCTGGGCGTAGTAGATAAGCCAAAGGGCAGTGCAGAGACCTGGCAATGGGTTGAACCTGCAATGAAATGGAGGTATCTTCTGCAATTTTGTCTGATAGGGACATGCAGGTATGCCTCCTTGAGGTCCGTTACTAGCCAAGCCTTCTTGCCCATTGCCCAACATGGGAAAGAAGCTGCTGTAGTGTTAGCATCTTGAATTTGGGTACTTACAAGTAAGTGTTTAGAATTGAAAGGTCCAGAATGGGTCTCCATGCATTGTCCTTTCTGGGGACTAGAAAGAGCCTTGAGTAAAATCCTTGGCTTTGCTCCTGTGTAGGCACCAGTTGAATGGCTCCCATGTTCATGAGAGCTGCAATTTGTTTTTGTGCCTCTGACCATTGATTTTGTGGCAGGTTTGGGATTCCTTTTATCCTTGGCAAGGTGTGAAAATGGAATCTGTATCCTTGTGAGATAATGTCTCGGACCCATTTCTCCTTTGTGATGATATCCCAAGGGAGCTGCCAAGAGAGTTTTGCTTGGCAGTTTGAGGATTAAGTCATTGTGTTTGTCTTCTAGTAGTTTGGGGCCTGTCTTCTCCTCCCTTCTGTGTTGCAGTGCCCCATTGGCGAGGTTTGTAAGGAATTTGTGCTTGACCTCTGCGCCCCTTGGGCATCTGTATTTGCCTCTCTGTGGCCTGTCAGAAGCTGGAAAGGACCAATTTTTTGTTGGCCAATTTCTGCTGAAGCGAGGTGGTTGTACCTGTAAGAAATCCTTGACCGTCTGCATAGACTTTGCCTTATCCTCCATTTTCTTTAAAACCTCTTCTGCTTTGACACCAAATAAGACATCCTGCTGTAAAGGTGCATCTAGTAATTTTGCTTTAACATGATCAGGCAGAATTTGTTCCTTTAACCAAGCATGCCTGCGTATGACAGACCCAGTAACAGCTGCTCTACAGGAAGCTTCCAAGGAATCAAATCCACATTGTAAAGTATGTTTGCCCACCTGTTCAGCTGCATGCAACATATCTTGCATTTCCTTGAATTCAGACTGTTGAGAGTGTGTGCTCATCTTTTGTTTTAATTGAGACATTAGGAATTGCTGATATTTTAGCATGTGAAATTGACAATTTAATGCTCTCATAGCTAGAGTAGCTGAGGTGCAAACCTTCTTCCCCCACCTATCTAGTGCTCTAGAGTCCCTTTCAGAGGGCACAGGATTTTTAGCCATAGAAGCCCTAGCCCCTTTGGGACCCTGGGAGATTGTTTCTGGGTCAGCAACAGGGCTTTTGTAAAGGAATTTGTGAGAGTCAGGCACTCTATAATATCTATCTGGTTTGGCTGGAGCAGGAGGCAGAGAATCTGGATTTAAACTAGATTCTAAGTAAACATCATCCACAATGTCTAAAACTGGAGGGATAGCAAGAGGTCTGTGTTGGGGAAGCAAAAGAAACTCTCGGAGCCTTTTCTTTGAGTCGGAGTAGTCCTGACCTTCCCAGTGGAAATGTTCCCTCATGGTATGTAAGGTTTCCCCAAAGGAATAGTCTTCAGGGGAGATGCTGAGTGAATGGAGTCTTCAGCATCAGAATCTTCATAAAGGGGGGGGGGGGGGGTAATCCTGTTCCTCAGAGGAAATAGAAACTTGATCAGAGGAAGCATAATCCTCCTCTTGTCTTGGCCTTTTGTCTGGGGCTGACAACCATTTGAATTATCAGGATCCACTACAGCGAGTCCTGAAACACAGAAGTTGACTGGTCAAAAAAATGGACTTTCATATACCAAGTCCAAGCTGGCCAGTTCCTGGAATATTCCCTTTTCTTTGAGGTATGGCAATCTCACAGTTGGTATACACAAGTGGGGGCTTGTCCTTTGCAAAAATGCAGTTTAAACGAGAACAGTAATGGTCAAGAGGACTTGTTCTCCTGTAGTTTTGGCCTTTTTTTCCAGTTTGGCCTTTTTTCCCAGTTTGTCAGCAATTGGGATTTAAAGTGCCAACATTTCAATATACAGCACTTTGGCTATGCAGTGTGTTGCACTTTAAAGCAAACTAACAGTAGCTTTACATAAAATCTGGATGGATCACTACCGATCAAAGGCTCAATATACCACAGTTCTGCAAAGATCCCATCACTGCATGGTCCAAGAACATGACCAACTACATTCTGCCCACAGACTACTTAAAGTGCATTACAGTACACACTCCTTGCAATCACAATTGTACACCTAACTCACTCCAGTCATCCAGCACACTAAACAAATGACCAAGATAGAGACCACTTATACCGCTAATGGCCTGCTTTGGAATACACTGCCAATTGTAATACAAATCAAATTAGCAACTATTCAAAACTCAGCTGAAAAGCTACTTTCAAAAGTTCAAGTCCTGCTGCTATGAAATTACATGGTCAGAATGGTAAGCTACACCACTGGCATAAATCAAAAATTGCAATTTTAACGTAATATAATTACTGTGAAGTTCTTTCTAACTTTGATTGCAACTTTTCTAGAAGATATAATCAAGATTCTACTACCATTGCTTGGATTTGGCAAATTTTCAACACCTCTTCCATGTATTTACAAGTACTGCCAGAAATGTTACTCTGCTTGCACTTATCATACACAATGGTTGCTTTATAAATTTTTGCACTGTACCATACACAAACTAACAGTGATTAGAGTGTTGAATCCAATGTAAAAGTTTATTACTATTAGTATTAAACAAGCTATAGTGAGAGCACAATACGATACCATACAGAAGCTTGCTGGTGTGTTTTCCACATGAACCTTTTCGCCCTTTAGACTAATAAAAGGGCCTCATACAGAAAGGGTTAAGCTGGTTAAAAATTTAAATACTTCAGTACAATAAAATGAAGAAAGGACTGCACTGGAAACTGCAATCCAGGAGTCAAAAATAAAATAGTTGTCTCAAGAGTCCCCCTACTTAGAACACAACCCTATGTGGGGGTAAAGAAAGAGAATCAAACAGAAGTCAGCTTAATAAGAAGTTATGTACCTACCATAACGTTCCATGTTAGTTGTCTTCTTCTCGCCTTCTTTCTTGCTGGTTGGGTTCGGAGCTGATCCTAGGCTCCGACTCTGCCATCTACTAAAGCTCGAGAGCTATTTACTGGCTCGAGGCCTCCCCTTATCCCACAATGCTTGGCGCTAGATACCCAGATCTTGTTTGGCAGAGCTAACACCATAGAAAAGAATTTTAAGGACACCTGTCCAAACTACAAGGTTTACCTACAGTACTAAAACAGAGGACGTAACCCAGATAAAACTCAGCCAGAGGAAGAAGGCCTCAAAGAGGGACTCTTCTCGGTCTGTCCAGGCTAAGGGGATGGAGGGTGGGACGCAAGAAAGAAGGCGAGAAGACAACTAACCTGGAACGTTATGGTAGGTACATAACTTCTTAATGTTAAGTTGTCTATCTCGCCTTCATTCTTGCTGGTTGGGACAGCGTCCCTAGCACCTTAGTCCTGGGTGGCTCATCGGAAAAGACTCTTGAGCACAGTGGAACCAAAATCAGCTCTACTCCTAGAGGCCATATCCAACTTATAATATGAAATGAAGGTATGAGGCCCATGTGGCTGCAGCACAAATAGATTCCATTGGTAGTCTAGCTTGAAAAGCTACAGAAGTAGCTAACGCTCTGGTGGAATGACCTTTAGGTTTAGTAGGGAGTTCTTTATGTCTCAGCTGATAAATCAAAGTAATAGAGGACAACCACCTGGTTAAGGGTTACTTTAGAAACTGGCAGGCCCTGTTTGCCCTCAGCATAGGACAGGAAGAGTTGGTCTGATTTTCTTGTTTGCTTAGTCCTATCCAAATAAAAATGTAATTTCCTATGAACGTCCAATTGGTGTAACTTTTGTTCAGCTTTGTTCGAATAGTTAGGAAAAAAGACAGGTAGATCAATAGCCTGATTCAGGTTTGTTTCAGAAGGGATCTTGGGCAGAAAAGGAGGATTAGTCCTGAGTGAAACTCAATCCTTGTGAAACACAAGGTAAGGAGGACGAATACAGAGGGCTTGAAGTTCCGAAACTCTCCTAGCTGAGGTGATGGCTACTAAAAAGTGTCTTCCAGGAGAGTAATTTTAAGGAACAGGAAGCCGCAGGTTCAAAAGGAGGGAGAATCAAGGATGCTAATATCAAGTTTAAATCCCACGGAGGCAGGGGATCTCTGACCGGGGGCCTAAGCAAAATAGTCCCTTTAAGAAAAGCCTTGCAAAGTTTGTGGTACATGATGCTGGTTTCTGACAGGCCAGTGTGGAAATTTGCAATAACAGCTAATTGGACCCTAATGGCGGCAGACGAGGAACCAGCTTTTAAAAGTTCTGCTAAAGAATCTAAAACGTGATGGACAGGGGCTGCAAAGGGGTCTATATTCCTAGCCTCTGCCCAGAAAGAGAAATGTTTCCACTTACTAGCTTAAGTCTTCCTGGTGGCAGATTTGTGCGAAGAAAGGATGATTTCACGCACCGGCTGACAAATATGTGGAAGCCTGGCTAAGGTTGGAAGTGGAGCAACCAAGCTGTGAGGTTGAGAGACTGAAGGGATTGGTGCAGCCCGCTCGACTGATGGACCAAGAGGTCTGGCACTGGGTCCAGATTCCAAGGCTGCTCCAGCAGATGACTATGCAGGAATGGGAACCAAATTTGTTGAGGCCAGTAAGGGGCAATGAGGATCATCCTGGATCCCAATGCGGTCGCCTTCTGAATTAGTTTGGGAATTAGGGGAAAAGGTGGAAATGCATACAGAAGACCCCGGGGCCAATCGTGAACTAGAGCGTCTCTGGGGGAGTGGCCAGGGAGGGGGAAGAGTGTGAAGAAATAGTCGCACTTGCTGTTGAGAGGAGTTGCGAAAAGGTCACAGCAAGGTTGACCCCATCTGCGGAAAATTTGGTCCGCTACTGACTGAGAGACCACTCGTGAGGCATGAGAATAGCTCTGCTTAGCCTGTCCGCTATGACGGACTTCCCAGGGATGTGCGTTGCTATCAGAAACCGTTGAGAGGAGATCGCCCACTGCCAGAGTCTGAGTGCTTCTCGACATAAGGGATAGGACTTGGTTCCGCCCTTCTTGTTGATGTACCACACTACAGACATATTGTCTGTTTGAATTGCAATAGTCCCGGTGGGTAGAGAGTCCTGAAGAGCTTGCAACGCTAAAAGCACCGCTCTCATCTCCAAGACGTTTATGTGCAGGTGGTACTCTAGAGGTTGCCAAGTGCCCTGGACAGTCCTGCCCTGAAAATGCACCCCTCCCCCCCAATCAGGGAGGCATCCGTGGTCACCGTGGCAACAGGAGGAGGAAGAACAAACGGTCTGCCCTGGAGTACTAGAGGGAAGACCATCCACCAAGCCAGGTGGTCTTTGCATGATTGAGTGATTATTTTGAGACATTGGAAGTTGTTGAAAAGACCATTGGGTAAAGAGCATACACTGAAGAATCCGCATGTGAAAACGAGCCAAGGGAAAGTACAGTTTTGTACCTACAATAAATGTAGATGTCCGATAGGTATGCATCTGCAGTCATAACATATGGGTTGTCCTGCCTCAGGCAGCCCTTCGGTCGGCCGGATTCCAAAGTCTGGGTCTGGCCTCGGCTGATGTCGCACTTTACCCGACGTCAGAGCGTCTGGGGTATAAAAGCATTAGCCGACGCCATTTTCCTCAGTTTTTCTTGCCCCAGATGCCAGGTGCCCTCTAGGAAGGCTAAATTTGGATAAATGCTGAAAAGTTCCAAACATTTGCAAATTATATACATGTATAAACAAACAAATACACCATAATAGATTCCCCCAGCTAGCTGAAAGAGGGGTAAGTACCCTAGGAATACCACAGAGGGGAAGGAGGGTGGGTAATCCTGACTGCAGATACATACCTATCGGACATCTACATTTATAGTAGGTACAAAACTGTACTATGTCCTTCAAGGATGCATCTGCAGTCATAACATATGGGTAGAATACCATAGCCAATCTGGGGGAGGAGGTACTAAGAGAAGGATGGTGTAGTTAAGATCCCCTGCAGCACTGCAGTTGCAAACCCTGCTCGGGATCTGGAGTATAAAGGTAGATTGTAATGCTTGGCAAATGTATGCATGGAGCTCCAAGTAGCAGCTTCTAAAATGTCCTTGGTAGCCACCCCTCATAGGAAAGCTGTAGTGGTGGCTGTGGCCCTTGTGGAATGAGGCCTGATTTTCAGGAACTGTCTTTCCATGAAAGGAGTAACAAAAGCAAATGCAATTTCCTATCCATTTTGAAATTGTCTGTTTGGAAATTGCTCTTCCTTGCACCCCAGTTGCATATGCTACAAAAAGTTGGTCAGTTTTTCTGCTAGTTTTCGTTCTGTCCAAATAGTAGCGTAGTTGTCTGTGTATATCCAGGGTGTGCAAAAGTTTTTCCCCTTTGTTCTGTGGGTTAGGGAAGAACGTAGGCAAGTGACTAGCTTGGTTCAAGGATACCCTAGAAACCACCTTTGGCATGAAAGTAGGATTGGTTCTTAGTGACACACTATCCTGGTGAAAAATAAGAAAAGGCTGCACTGCCATTAATGCTTGTAACTCAGATACTCTTCTTGCTGAAGTGATTGCCAGAAGGAATGCAGTTTTCCAAGATAAAAACTGTAGGTCTGTTGATGCTGCTGGTTCAAAAGGAGGTAGTGTCAGTTTTTCCAGCACAAAATTGAGATCCCATGCAGGTAGAGGGGGTCTTCTTGGAGGTTTAACATTTTTGATCCCTCTCAAAAATTGCCTGAGAAGAGGGTGTGAGAAGATAGGTGGATCCATATTGTATTCTGCTGAAATTGCTGAAGCATGAATCTTAATGGACGAATAAGACAGGCCATTGTGGAACAATTCTGCTAAGTATTCTAGGATGTGTGCTAGGTTTGCCACTGTGACATCTGTGCCCTTTGATGCGCTCCAAATGAGAAATCTCTTCCATTTAGCTGAGTATGTCCTCCTTGTGGAAGGTCTGCGAGCCTCCAGGATGATGTCCTTCACCCTCTGAGATAAAACAGTTTGGTTGGAATTTAAGGGATTTTCCAGGCAGTTAGCTGCAATGTTTTCAAGTTGGGATGCAGGGTCTTGAAATTGTTCTGCGTTAGAAGAGGCCATAGGGGAAGAGGCCATGAATTTGCCTGAGACATGCCTCTCAATAGTGGGTACCAGTGTTGTCTTGGCCAGTCCGGAGCTATTAGTATCACTTTTGGCTGTTCCTCCCTGATCTTCAGTAGAACCTTGTACATCAATGGGAGAGGTGGAAAGGCATATACTGTTACGGCATTCCAGCTGAAAGAGAGAGAGTCCACCCCTCCATGCTTGTGGGTGGTATGTCCTTGAGCAGAATGTCTTCAGTTGGTGGTTGAGTGGGGAGGCGAACAGATCCATCTCAGGCATTCCCCATGTCTTTGTTACGAGTTTGAAGATGTCTGGATGCAGCATCCATTCGTGTGCATTCATAGTAGTTCTGCTTAAGCTGTCTGCTAGTGCATTTTCCTTTCCTGGTACGAATTTGGCCTGCAGCTGGATATTGAGATTCACGCATAGATTCCACAGATTCATAGCCATCCGGCATAGAGGGTAGGAATGTGTGCCTCCCTGTTTATGTACCACATGACCGTGGTGTTGTCTGTCCTTATTAACAGATGTCCTTGTTGGAGGAAGGGGCTGAATGCCTCGATTGCATGCCTCACTGCCAGCATTTCCTTTTGGTTTATGTGCATGCTTAGCTGCCCTTGAGGCCATAGGCCTTGGATACGTTTGTCCTCCATGTGTGCTCCCCATCCTCGGTCTGAGGCGTCCGTGGTGATGGTCTGCCTTGTTTTTGGTTTGTTGAAAGGCAACCCTCTGTTGGACTGGCAGGCCTGAGCCCACCACAGGAATTCCTTTTGAAGGCATGGAATGATTGGTATCATGGTTTCTAGACTGACTGTGTTGAGACCATACACTCCTTAGGTACCATTGTAATTTACTCATATGCAGCCTGGCATGTGGAATTAAAATTATGCAGGATGCCATGTAACCCAGGGCCTGCAGGACTTTCCTTGCAGTAAGCTGAGTTTGTCTTGTCAGAATCATGAAGTAATCTGGAAGTTGCTTTTGTTTTTCTTCTGTGAGAAAAGCCATCTGGGTGGTTATGTCCAGATCCGCACCCAAAAAGGTTATCCTTTGGGATGGTACTAGTCTTGGACTTTTGGATGTTGACTGTGTATCCCAAGGTCTGTAGCAGGTGTATTGCATAGGCCAAGTCCTTTAACAATTTTTTCTTGTTGTCCGCTTGTATTAGGCAGTCGTCCAGGTATGGATAAATTTGAATTCCCTGAAGTCTGCAATGTGCAATTACTGATGCCAGGCATTTTGTGAATACTCTGGGCGCAGTAGATAAGCCAAAGGGCAATGCTGAGAAATGATAATGCTCTGATCCTGCAATAAATCTGAGGTGTCTTCTGCAATCTGGTCGGATAGGGACGTGCAGGTATGCCTCCTTGAGATCTAGAGTCACCAGCCAAGACTTCTTGCCCAACATGGGAAGAAGTTGCTGTAGGGTCAGTATTTTGAATTTTGGCACAATGAGATAAGTGTTCAGTGCGGACAGGTCAAGAATAGGCCTCCATTGGTTTTCTTTTCTTGGAACAAGGAATAGTCTGGAGTAAAATCCTTGGCCTTGTTCTGTACATGGTACCCTTTCTATAGCTTTCATCTGAAGTAAATTGCGGATTTGTTTTAAAGCCTCTGCCTTCTGGTTTGGTGGAAGGTTTGGCATTCCGCTTCTTTTTGGCAAAGTGTGGAAGTGAAACCTGTATCCTTTGTCTATTATTTGCAATGTCCATGTATCCTTTGCAATGCAATGCCAGTTTTTTGAGAATAAAGCCAGTTTTCCGCCCAAGGGTGCTTCCAGTTGATCCCTGGTAGGCGGAATCAGAGTCAAGTCATTGGGTCTGTCCTGTTGTAGTTATAGCTGTTGCACTACTCCTCTGGTTGGCAGGCTGCCACTGACAGCCTCTGTAGGGGCCCTTCGATTGACCTCTGCCTCTAGGGCGCCTGTTCCTGCCTCTCTGTGCTCTGGACGAGTCTGGAAAGGACCAATTCTTTGTAGGCCAGTTTCTGATGAACCTCGGTGGTTGAACTTGCAGGAAATCTTTAACTGTTTGCACAGATTTTGCTTTTTCTTCAACCTTTTTTAGAATCTCCTGTGCAGGGGAGCCAAATAAATTTTGTTTCTCCTTGGAGCATCGAGGAGTTTAGCTTTGACATGGTCTGGCAAAGATTGCTCCTTCAGCCAGGCATGCCTACGAATAACTGCCCCAGTCATAGCTGATCTAAATGAAGCCTCCAGTGCATCATAGCCACATTTTAAAAAATGATTACTGACCTGTTGTGAGTTATGTACCAAATCCTGAAGGGATTTACGGTCTAAGGGTTCAGGAGAAGAAAGTTTCTTACTCAGTTGATCTAACAAAAATTCTTGGTACTGTATCATATGGAATTGACAGTTTAATGCCCTGGCAGAAAGAGTAGCAGATGTATAAACCTTTTTTCCCCATCTCTCTAAAGCTCTAGACTCTCTTTCAGAGGGTAGGGGATTTTTGGCAGTCGCGGCTGCAACCCCTTTAGGGCCCTGAGAAATAGTTTCTGGGTCTGCAGCATAGGCTTTATACAGATGGAAGAGAGAATCCGGGACCCTGTAATATCTGTCAGGTTTGGCAGGGGCCGGAGGAAGAGAATCAGGGGCTGTACTGACATCATTGTACACATCATCAATTACATTTAGAACAGGAGGTATAGCTAAGGGCCTATGCTGAGGCAAATGCAAAAAGGTCCTTAATCTTTTTCTAGAATCGGAGAAATCCTGACCTTGCCATTGAAAGTGCTCTCTCATGGAGTGTAAAGTCTCCCCAAAGGAAAATTCTTCAGGAGGGGTGGCCGAAGGGATAGATTCCTCTGCATCAGAATCCTCATAAGGCAAGTAGGTCCCTTCCTGGTGGTCTGACAAATCAGATCCATCCGTGGAGTAATCTGAGGAGTGAGGTTCAGAGGGGTCAGTCCTGGGCTTTTTGTCTGGAGGGGGTTGAGAGGCCCTGTCTGGGTGAGGTTGTGAACCCCTAATTAAGGAGATAAGGTCCTCAGCAAGGCTGAGGATCTGTGAGCTAGAGGAAGGCCTCTGGGATGTAGATTTGGCAGGCAAAGCTTTTGAAAGTTTGGCAGCTTTAGCCCTGGAGAAGGCCTTAATAGACATAGAAGCTGGGGGCCTAGCTGCCCCACGTGCAGGGGTAGAAATGTTCAAAGGTATGGTGTTCGGACAATTCCTGAACACTAGCTTCGGTAGGGAGTTCTGAAGCCGACTCAGCCGGGGCCTCTCTGGCCTCGGTGGTCGGAAGTATGGTTTCGGTAATAGGAATCGTCGTGGACTCTGTTTCGGCCGAAACCGAGACACTCGCGGTAGGCCTAGCTGTGGTTTCAGCCGAAACCGTGGGCGTCGGTCCTTTTCCTTGCGTTTTTTAACCATATGCGAAGTCGGAGTCTCCGACGGCATTTTATAAGCAAAAGCGTCTCCAAAAAATTCCTCTGCAAACTCCGACCGACGTCTAAGAGTCCGTCGGTTGAAGGAGGCACAGGCTAAACAAGCTGATACGTCATGGTCTGGGCCTAAGCAAGGAAGGCAGTAAGAATGGAAATCCTTATGAGGTATTTGTTTCCCACAAGTTAAACAATTATTTACTTTGTCTGACGTCGGCTGAGGCAAGAAAGAGTCCCCAACGGGGTACTTAGCTTTGTTCGAAGTTTTCGGTAGCTGAAATCTCTGGATCTGACCGACCGTCACTTGCGAACAGCTTCTGCTTCGGGCACCGTGCGGCAAGAAAGACTGAGGAAAATGGCGTCGGCTGATGCTTTTATAACCCAGACGCTCTGACGTCGGGGAAAGTGCGACATCAGCCGAGGCCAGACCCAGACATTGGAATCCGGCCGACCGAAGGGCTGCCTGAGGCAGGACAACCCATATGTTATGACTGCAGATGCATCTTTAAAGGACATCTAGTATGATTGCTGCTGCCATGAGACCCAAAGTTTTTAGTACAAATCTAGCCTGAATCCTCTTGCACTGTAGTAAGCCCTGCACATGTCAGTGAACGTCTGACACTGTCTAGAGGAAGTTTTGCAGACAGCTCTTTTGTATTTAATCTTGTGCCTATAAAGGTTATAGACTGACAAGGCGACAATGCAGACTTTTCGAAATTTTAGATACCTAGCTCGGAGCAAGGTTGGATGGTATAATCCTTGGCTCGCAGTAGCTGATGCCAGGTGGAAGCAGTAAGGAGTCAGTCTAGATATGGAAACACCTGGAATCCTCGCCGTCTCAGGTGAGCCGTAACCACTGCCATGCATTTGAACACCCTGGGGGCTGTGGTGATACCAAAGGGCAGGGCTCTGAATTGATAGTGACTGGCTCCCAGCCGGAAACGGAGAAATCTTCTGGAGCGCCTGTCCATTTTGATATGGTAGTACTCATCCTGAAGGTCTATGGAGCACATATCCAATTTCTCCAGTCCCCTGTCTTTTTTGGTACCAAAAAGAACTTGGAGTAAATTCGGGACTGGCTGGATGGCCCTTTTTCTAGCAGTTTTGAAATTTCTAGCACTGCTTGTTCCCTTAGACCGGGTGGAACATCTGGAAGAGACTTGGTTGTTTGTACAGGGGTGTAGACAAAGGGGATTTTGTAACCCTCGGATATGATGGACCGTACCCATTTTTCTTGTGAGGACTTGCCAGGCTTCTGGGTACAGTGACAATCTTCCCCCGACTGCCTCCGAAGGTGGACAGTCGGGCAGCCCCCTCAGGGGTGCTGAAAGGGTTTGTCAGAGAAAGATTCTCTGCTACCCTGATTTTGCAGACCCCTCTGCCCCTTGGGCGGCGTCTACTATTGTTCCCTCCCCTGCCCCTGGAGGGAAACTCACCACGTGTGTGAGGCACGACTCCCTGGGGTTTCCGAAACCACATTTTCCCACTCTTCTGACCCTTAGGGTATGGTCTAGATGGAGTAGAAAAACTGACTCCCACAGCAGAGTCTTGCCTTCCTGCTCACACCTGGTAAGGGTATCCTGCACCTGTGGTCCAAACAGAGTCGAACCATCGAAGCGGGTATTGGTGAAGGACGCCTTAAAGGGTCAGCAAAGTTACATAACCGCATCCAGGCATGTCTTCTCAAAGCCACGCCTGTACCTGCGGCCCTACTCGCTCCATTGGCTGCCTAAGAAATGAGCCACATGGAGGAGTTGACAACAGTTAAGGGTCGCCAGCTGGGAGTTGATCTTTTCCTGAGCCCCCGCAGCTGATGGATCCTGAAGGGCATCACCGAGTTCCTTGAGAAGATCCCTTTGAAGGTGGGTGAAATGGCACAGAAAATTCAACGACCGCATGGAAAAGGTCGCGGAGGAAAACATCCGCTTCCTGTACCTGTCCATTGTCCTAGACTCTATTAGGTGGATGGACAGGCACCGAAGGGTCAGCCAACTCCTCCTTAGTGGCTGCTGCCACCACCATGGCATCAACGGGGACACCTTTTGTCAAAAATTGTTTGTTGGGTGGGGCTGTAATGAACTTAGTTGGCCTGTGGGTAATTGGTTCCACTGTGTCCGGGGCTGACCACGCCCTTCGAGCGACTACTTCCATGAGCGGGTCGAAGGGTGGAGACACCCAGGAGGTGGAAGGGTGAGAACCAAACGCGTCCAGGTATACCGACTCGTCCTCAGAAGGGTTAAGGGCAGTCCAGTTCACCCTCTGCTTAAGGATCTCTAGGATGTCTGAAAAAGAGACATACTCAGAGGGGGATCTTGGGGACCCTTCCGAATCCTCCAAGTCGGTATCAGACATGACTTGACTCGGGGGAGTCTACATGTTTCCTCTTACATTTTCTCTTCCGAGGGGGCTCCTCTGAATGATCAGGGGAGGCCTCGGAAGAGGAAGATACGCCCAATGAGGTGACCTGGAGCGTCGGTTCTGCATGCTTGGGGTCAGGAGGGTGGACAGAAACCGATGCAGGCAGGGAGGAGCTGAAGGGGCCAATCGAGAAGCCAACTCAGGAGTCAGCACGCTCCTCATTAACTTGAAGGCGCCCCTATCAGGCAGAGCAGAGGGTCCCCGCTCCGAAGAGATGTGAACCCCTCCTGGCACCGAGAGGGACAGCTCCGAGGCCGATGTCTGGGCCGAGCTCACCTGCGCTGAAGCCCCGAGAGAGAGAACGGGGTCGGACAAGAGTCCGATGCTACTCACCCCCTTGGAGCAGACGAGGGGAGTCCCGGCGCAGAGATCCCTCCGAAGAAGGAACCAAATAAGAGATCGGAGCCAAAGGATTTGGTATCGGCTCCATTTCCAAGATTCGAGCCCCAACCAGCTCCGGCTCCGAACACAAAAAGGGAGTTGGAGGAGGAACTGCTGAAGACACCGGGACAGCCACAGTCTGTTGAGAAGGGCTGGTTAACATTTTGGCCAGGGCCTGAGATTTAAGGAGTCTACTGACCACCCTTCTCCAAGTTATGATCTGATAACCTGAAAGACCGAGAGGAGTGGGACCTATGGCTTCGTTCTGACGGAAGCAATGGTGACCTCGGAGCCGAACGGACCGATTCTAGGGAAGGGGACCTAGAATGTTTTCGGCCGGATGGCTCCAACACTAAAGTCGGAGCCGATTGAGGTCTAGGGATGTCGGCTCCAGCCGGAGCCGAAGAGGAGGCAGATGCTCTGCCCGGCGACAGCGCAGAACTGGGAGCAGACGGCTTGGCGGGCTTTGAGGATTTCCCCGACTGAGGCTTCGCCGGAGATCCCTCTGGCTTAAGTAAGCCTCTCAAAATAAGCTTGTTCCTATGCTCCTGCAGGTCTCTCGGGCTGAAGGCATGATAGACCGAGCAGGAGTCCTGCAGGTGTGTAGGGAACCCAAGCAATAAACACAAGAAGTGTGACAGTCTGTCAGACATCTTCTGACAGCACGAGTCACACTTCTTGAATCCTTGGACATACTGGCCTGGGGATACTAAAGAGAGAAAAATTAAACTAGTGCTTAAACAAGGCACACAGAAACACTCACACCCCCGCACTAGTTAAGCTAACAATAATAACCATAAAACTATCACACACACACAACTATCCTTAAACATATACAAATACTACAAGGCTAAACACTACTCCTATAGGTACAACAAGGGTGGGGTTAGCAACTAAGAGAGAAACAAGGGGGGGGGTAGAAACTAACAGAAAACGAGTTTCCTCAGTGGAACAAACTAGGGGATACACAGTCCAACTACACTACAAGGGAAATAATCTATATCTAAGAAAAATACAAGGTAAACATTAGCTAGCAATACAAACAAAAGGATTAATACGACCTGAGCCAGTAAAAGCGCAACCTCGTAGCTGAAGCGGCAAATGAGATCTGGGTATCTAGTGCCAAGCATTGTGGGATAAGGGGAGGTCTCGAGCTAGTAAATAGCTCTCGAACTTGAGTAGATGGCAGAGTCAGAGCAGAGGATCGGCTCTGAACCCAACCAGCAAGAATGAAGGCGAGATAGACAACTTAACATCATATATTTCATCAACAAACATCACTTCACAAAAGAAGATGGTAAACAGCTAAAGATACAAGTTGATTAACTACTAAGAAATGCTAAAGTAATAAGAAACTGTTTAAGATAAGTAAACAACTACGTCAGAGGCCTCAGAATTACAAATCCAAAATATTCAAACGAAGTCTGTGTGCACAAACAACAAACCTGTGACTTTTAATATACAAGCTTATAATTGTTCACGTATGACTTGAAAATAAAGGTAAAATTAATGATCTAAACAGTAAGTTTTACAGACAGCTAGTCAACACTTTAGAAACAGAACTGACAAAGGTAAAGTTACAGATACTGTGATACGCACTGCAGCTGTAGATTTACTCAGAAAACGTATCTTAATGCAACCATGTACACCAGTGTCATTTTATTAAAAATGGCAAAATGTGAATGGTGTTACATCTGGGGGTTTACCATAATATTTGGGGGTTTATCCCAGAATCTGCAAGTTATTTCCTTTTGCTTGATATTTCGGTAAAACTAACAGAATGGAGTAAAATACATAGCTGTAGTTTGGTTCAATTTCCACAACCTACAGGAGCATACCATTTTCTATGGCTAATGCAAATCCGCCATTTATTCCTTCATATATTTTCTCCATTTTATAAAAAGCTTTATATATAACCTGCATGCAAACTGCAATGCCAATGCTTTATTTCCAATGGGGTCGACCCAAAGAGACTTCTCTCCTCTTTTTAACAATTACTTTGCCGCTCTGACCAATTCCTTTACTCAAGAGCTGTTCTTTAAATTTTACCCACAATTTCTGTAGGGCAACGTAGTGTTTGAGAATGCATCTGCCACTCTTTCCAAGTCAAGTAACAACTCTGCCATCAATATTTAAGCCTTATAAAGCCTAGAGCAGTTAAACTAAATGTTAAGCTTTCAGTGGCATGGACAGATGTGAGAACCTATGGCCTTCTATGCAACGTATAAAAAGGTACATGAAGTTTGTAACTGTCTTCTGCTGGGGAAAATGACTAAAAACATGCTATGAAATGTATAGCAGTCATATCAAAAACTAGTTACTCTATCCTGTGAACAGATCTGTGACGTTACTAAACCAGGAAGCTAGAGAGCTGTAAAAGTGCAATTAGACAATTAAGTAAGCAGACAGCTAAGCAAGAGCAGGAAGCACATCAGAAAGTGAACGTAAAAGTCTACTTCACTGCATCTGTGGCTTCTGGACAGGCCACCAAACAGAACTGTCCTGGAGGTTTGCAGTGTAGAAACCTAGGACTGTTCTCTCCACTTGTTTCTCTGCCTGGGATGTGCTCTGAAAATTCAGCCAGTGTAGCTTAGAGTTCAGTAATCCTTAGTTAAGACATCAGAAAATTGGGCATTTATTAGCAGGGGGTATGTGTTAGGAAGTTTTAGAGGTAATGGGGGAGTATGTTCGAGGCAAACAGTAATGCCCAAACTATCAGACATGTTGCTACCATTAACTTCTGACAAGACTGCTTTACTACACATCACCACTTGTGTTTATAATTACATGACTTATTATCAAGAATGGAAACAGTAAGTGGGAGTTCCCAAATTAGGTAATTTAGAATGGTGACAGTTTTCTACCTATGACCAAAAAAGAAGGCTACAGTATAAAATATCAACTATCCATGACATCAGTGTAAGCATGTGCACCTGCTTAAAGTACAGTTACTGTGGGCAAACTAGCACCAGAACAGATTACATAGTGCAAAACAAATAGGGAAGATTGCCAATTCAGAGTTTCTGGACTTGCACTGTGAAACCTATTCTTGGGTGTGATGCAGTATGCCTATATGCAGGTCAACACTGCATAATTACTGCATGCTCAAGGTCAAACAGCACTGAGTTTAGTGATTCTTACTTGTGCCTTTTTTGTAAGCCGTGGAAAACAGCAGCCCCAAACCACTATAGCATGTCTTACTGGTCAGAACCAAAAAAAAATGGGCCCCAACCACCAAGTGTCAGACTGTACATTCACATCATGGTTCCTTGTACCGTTTCATGCTTGGGGCACCATGACTGACAAGCATTCAGAAGATCACAAAAGGGTAAAACAAACCACAAGAGAGCAAAAGAGCTACACTGCTAAAACCACTTACAATCCAAATCTACAGGAAAAGCATTTTTGCACAGGGGCAAGTTTCCCCTACATCCCCAGTGCAGGGGAATCTGCACCAACCATACCCCCCTCCAACAGCAAATCTGAGGTTGTGCTACATTAGAGTAAGGACAAATCCCTGGGACTTCAACCTCAAAGTTTTGGGGAAAAGCTTACAGTTGCACACTAACTGCTCATACAAAAATCTGTTAGCTAGTGTCTCAAAAAGAAGCCTGGCTCCTGGTACTTGGATATACACATTGTGTGCTTGTCATCCCCACATTTTTCAAAAACAAGTCCAGACTACAAAGTTCCTAGCCTCACTGAAGTATGAATCGATAAAGTCAAAATCTAATTAACAAGGGAAAACTACATTATCTACCACTAAACACAGAAATCTGGTTGAAGGAAAACTGCAAGTTACTCACATATGCCTGCTACTTAAATATACCAGCTCTGAGATCACAGGTAGGGAAGTTCAAACCCCACTCCCCATTGCCATCAGACTTTGGCTCCTTTTTGTTAAAGATGCATCCTGAAGTAGAAATGCACCCAAGGTAACTGTCAATAAATTGAAATGAGAGACCAAATCAAATGGACCTATATTATATATATATTTATAAATACACACACTGTATAACAGACTGACAAATTACAATCACTGCAACATGAGAACGATTAAATGTTACTGATGACTGTGTGTCAAAAAACCTGCAGTTACACTATGGTAAACTGAAGTGAAATTGTAATTTAGAATGACTATCATCTTTATAAATGCTATAAAACATCCATGGGAAAATCATCATTTGTAGCAAACACTTGTTAGGCCACAATTACAAAAAAAAAAAAAAAAGATTTTATTCTGCCACACTCGGTCAAGTTGTCCTGTGTTTGTTCAGTCTGCCAGGAGCCATTTGCATGATTATGCTGGACTGAAACAAGTGACTGCTCAAAACCGCTATGCAGTATTTTTGGGAGATTTTCCCTTCCTCAATGTTGTGCAGCCATGAAGTTTGTATATACTAGTTTAAGGGTTACACGGAAACTTATCCCGTTGCAACTACTACTTATTCGGTGAAAAAATTATCAGAGCCTCAGTGGCACAAACAAGCTGTGATCACAGGGTGATATTTCTGGTAAGCCCATCTCTATATTTTACATGGTATCTTGTTTAAGTGCAGTCCTCAGAACTGCAGTGACTTAACTGACAGTACAGGAAAAAATTATACAGTCTTAAATTTCTGTATGTTGCAGAACTCCTTTCTCTGAGATACAAAGATTCCAGAAGTTAATATATGTAAGCAGTGGGGATGTGAGGCAAAACCTATGTGAAAATGCCTATTAATGTGTAACAGTTACTTTCACTGCTTGCTGTTATCTGTTGTGAATCTCAAGGAGTTCTTGACTTCAGGGCTTGTGCTATCAAGTACAGGTACAAATGGCTACACAGACTGCATTCCACCTTTTAAACATTGCCTCTGTGGCCCAAGTCATGCTTTAAATTGGTATGTAAATGTATGAATGTGGGGTCCTGTACATATACAGGAAATATACATTCCAAGTAAACAAAGTATTGTACATACTGTGTGTATGCATGCATATTTGTATTTATACCATTAGCCTCAAGGTTTTAGGAAGACCACATACTAAACTTTTATGCACATGTAGATAAAGTTTTTCTTTAAACTTCAAATGAGGCTGCTGAGAATGACGCCTTTATAGTATCAAGAGGAACTTTACTACATACACTACTTATCTGGGCTTCTTGACTTTCATGTAAAACTGTTAAACTCTGCCAATAGATGGCAACACACACATTTAAAAAAATGTATCAATTTCCAGTATGTAACAGCATTATTTTTATAAATTAAATACAAAAGTTAAAGATGGGAGCTGCAGTGGTGGTGCTGCAGTAGCGTTGTCGCCTCACAGCAAGCCGTTGTCCTGTTCAATTCTCAGCTAAAGCGTCTTCTGTGTGGAGACATGCGTGAATGGGCGTACCTTCGTTGAAAGTTGTGAGTCAGGCCTGGCAAGTTGGTACGTAAAAATCTACTGCCAATCATTAGCGAACTGGAGTTCCACTGTGGCGACCCCTAACTGGGAAAAGCTAAAAGATACAACAAAATACAAAAGTTAAAGATCTTGTTTAAAGGAGTGGCACGTGCTTTTTTCTTTTTTTCCCAAATAAGTGTTCGCATGCATCTTTATGCTTGTAAATACTGTGTGAAAAGAGGTTTTGAAGCCTTAAAAATATTAAGTTTAAAATACTGCTTTCAAAACACAGAAGACTAAATGTAGTAAACCATTTAAGGCATTAATATTCATGGTAGTGCAGGGGCAGGTTACGTCATTGTGGGTTCCAGCTCTAATAATGGACTACTGTAGGCAAGTAATTTCAAATTAGTGATGTAAATGCCAAACCTAAACAGTTTGGCAATTACATACCTATACTAATCCACCATTAATAAAGATGGAACCCAGAATAACAACCTCCCCCCCCTGCCCTTCCATGAATATTAATTCCGTAAACATGGCTTACACTACAGTCTTCAGCATTTTGAAGCAATATTTAAAAACTTTTATGCATGGGTGCAAAACGACTTTTTTTTTTTTTTTTATATAAAAAAAGGTGTCTGAAGTACTACTACTGCAAAACAGCAACAAATCATTTAATTGGGTAGTGGGCAACCATCTTTACCCACAGCTAGCTTCATTCTCATTTCAGACTCATATTTGGACCAAAGCACACTAACCGTATGTGAATCAAAATTACCTACACCACCATCTTTTGCTGTAAATTCTGAACATTTGATAAATTTAACAAAAAAAATTGCCGTGTAAAATCTTACCATAACCATAGATGTCCTTCTCTTCATTGCTGCAGTATTCTTAACCTGAGAGATCTTCTGCCAGAAGGTGTCCAGACGGCCAGTATACAAAAGTCTTGTACTACTCTAGGGTACGTGTAACATCACATGTAGGCTGCAGTCGGACATAGGCAATAAAAGCGTCTGATTCTCAGAAATGAATGCCCCAGGAGGAATACCAGACCAAGGAAATGAATGGTCAGTACATCCAAGCAAAACAAACCGGGGGGAATAAGGGTGGGAGAGAACACTGCCACAGTGAAGAGAAGGATATCTATGGTTATGATAAGACTTTACACAACTATTCTACGTGCTTCCATTCACTTGCTGCAGTATTCTTAACCCGAGGGAGAGTGCCAAAGTTCAAGAAGGGAAGAGCAAGAGGAGCTCTCAATGAGGGCCATGTAAAATGGCTTAGCAAATCTGGCTCTGGGGCTGCCATCCAGTTTGTAATGTTTGGTAAATGTATGAATAGAAGACCAGGTGGCTGCTTCAGGGATGGTGTGTTATCTAAGTCCTTGGAGGATGCCTTAGAGGAAGCCACAGCTCTGGTAACAATAGGCCATCACAGGTGGAGACATCTTTCTCTAGAGCATGTAACAAAGGGAAATAGTCTTAGAAATCCAAGAAGAAATGGTTTACTTGGAAATAAGTAAACCCAGAGCTCTGGGATGAAAGTTCACAAATAGCTGATCAGATTTTCTGATAACTTTAGTCTTGTCTGTGTAAAATCTAAGCTGTCTATATACATCTAATGAGTGCAGTACCTTCTCACTGTGGTTTTGGAAAGAAGGGAAGGTGGTAGGTAATTGAATGAACTGGTTATGGGATAACCAACTACTTCTGGCATAAAAGAAGGATTTGCTCTCAAGGACACCCTGTCCTTATGAAAGGCCAAGGAGAGGGATACAGCCATAAGGACTTGCAGCTCAGACACCCTTCTAGCTAAAGTCAAGGCCACTAATAAAACAATTT
Source organism: Protopterus annectens (assembly GCF_019279795.1). Taxonomy (NCBI): domain Eukaryota; kingdom Metazoa; phylum Chordata; order Ceratodontiformes; family Protopteridae; genus Protopterus; species Protopterus annectens. The sequence goes on from NC_056726.1 coordinate 543,095,621, forward strand.
TCCAAGAGCAATGTTTAAGGAAGGCCAAAGATGCAGGCTCAAATGGGGCCAAAGTCAATTTTTCTACAATAAAACTGAGGTCCCAAAGAGGAGGCATAGGTTTCTTGGGAGGTCTAATGTGAAGGATGTCCTTAAGAAATGGTTTCAAATCTGGATGCTAGAGGGGGAGATAGAGGCAGACAAGTAGAAACAGCTGATGTGTGCTTATGTGTGCTTTGACAGAAGAATAAGCCAAGCTAGCAGAGAGCAATTCACACAAGTTAAACAACCACTGGGATTCCCACTGTCAGTAGGTCTTGGTTCTTAGAGACATCAGAAACAAGCTTTTATAGTACTGGGTTTTCTGGCCTCCTGCAAAACCTGAGCACTTCCTCTGAGAATAGGTGTCTGAAGGGAATTAGAATCCCATCACCCACAGTGTCAGCTGTAGCACTGACATGAGTGGATGCATTCAGGGTCCTTTGTTCTGTGTGAGAAGGTCCACTCTGTGGGGTAACTTGTGGTAATGACCCTTGGCTAAACGCAGAAGGAGGGGGAGCCAGTGCTTTCTTAGTCAAAAGGGAGTCACCAGCAAGATTTTTGATTGGTCCTGTTGAATCTTGAACATGACCTTTCGTATTAGAGAAAGGGGAGGGAATGCATACAGAAACATCCCCTTCAACAGAAGGAGTGGGCGGCTACTTTCCAAATCAGATGACTTGGGACTCTGGCACAGAATTTTGGAAGTCTGTTCAAGGAGAAGGCAAATAAATCTATTTGAAGAATATCCCACTGGTGGACTCTGTCCAAGAACACATCCCTGTAAAGCATCCATTCGTGGGATTGAGTTGGAGTCTGCCACAAGATTCTGGTTGGAGGGAATGTACACTGCCTGAATACTCATGTAGTACTGGGCAAAAGACTGTCATGTCTGTGAACAGCTTAAGAGGGCCTGGGCAAAGAAGAGGGTGAAATGCTTGTAGAGCTAGCAGCAATGCTCACATTTCCCTAAAGTTGATGTGTTCTGTTTCTGCGAGGGAGACAGAATTCCCAGAACTGTTAATCTGCCCAAGGCCGCCTCCCAGCCCATGTCTGATGGATCTGTGTAGAGTTCTAGGACAAGGGCGAGATGATGTAGTAGTCCTGGATTTAGGTCTGTTTAATCCACCAAAGCAGTTCCCTCTTTAGACAATGGATGAGGGAGAATGAGAATGCTGGGTCCACACAGATCTGAGGAACCACTGGAATTTCTTCATGTGGAGTTTTGCCACTGGCACCACAGGAATGGTTGAAGCCATCAATCCCTGCACCCTGAGGAACTGCCTAGCTGTGATGCAAGTCAAGGAGAGCAGGGAGTGGAAGGACCAAAGGTCCTGCACCTTCTAAGGTGGAACTGACATGCACATTATTTTTATCTGGATTCAACAACCCAGGAAAATGTGGTCCTGTGAAGGGGTGAGGACAGACTTCTTGAAGTTGATGGTGAATCCCAGTTTTCCAAGGAGGGAAATGGTCTCCAGCTTTTGGAGTGGTGTGTGGGATTGTTGGAGTCTGTAACAGCAGGTCACCCAGGTACAGAAAAATCTGGATATCCAAAAGCCTGCAATGTGCAATCAATGGAGCCAGGCATTTTGTGAATACCCCTGGAGCTGTAGAAAGACCAAAGGACAAGGCAGAGAATGAAAATGCCAGGAACCCACAGAAAAACAATTTACTGAACATTGTGTGAATGGGGATATAAAGGGCAGCATATTTTATATCTAGAGATGCCATATATCCTTGTGGAAGGATAAGAGGAAACTGAGTTTGAAGTGCCAACATTCTGAAGGAAGGAACCTTTAAGAAAGTATTGTGATGCGATAAATCCAGGATTGGTATCCAGGGGCCATCCTTTCTGGGCACTAAGAACATTCTTGAATAAAAGCTTGCCCTCTTGAGGTTTGAGGAACCTTTTGAATGGAGCCCTGTTGCCAAAGCTCCCAAAGGAGCTTTGGGAAGTGGAGCAGCTGCTCTTGGGGGGGGGGGGGGGTTACAGATACCAAAGACTGGACTGGTGGAGTGCCAAAAAGTACAGTTTTGTACCTACCATAAATGTAGATGTCCGATAGGTATGCATCTGCAGTCCTAACATATGGGGTTGTCCTGCCTCAGGCAGCCCTTCGGTCAGCCGGATTCCAAAGTCTGGGTCTGGCCTCGGCTGAAGTCGCACTTCACCCGACGTCATAGCTCCTGGGGTATAAAGGCATCAGCCGACGCCATTTTCCTCTGTTTCTTGCCCCAGATGCCAGGTGCCCTCTAGGAAGGCTAAATTTGGATAAAAGTAGAAATTCCAAACAGTAGAAATTAAAAAGTATATATACATATATACATACAAACAAATGCACCATAATAGATTCCCCCAGCTAGCTAAGAGGGGGGTAAGTACCCTAGGAATACCACAGAGGGGAAGGAGGGTGGGTAATCCTGACTGCAGATGCATACCTATCGGACATCTACATTTATGGTAGGTACAAAACTGTACTATGTCCTTCAAGGATGCATCTGCAGTCCTAACATATGGGTAGAATACCATAGCCAAACTGGGGGAGGAGGCACTAAGATAATGATGGCGTAGTTAAGATCCCTTGTAAAACTGCAGTTGCAAACCTTGCTCGGGATCTGGAGTATAAAGGAAGATTGTAATGCTTGGCAAATGTATGCACGGAGCTCCAAGTAGCAGCTTCTAAAATGTCTTTGGTAGCCACTCCTCGTAGGAAAGCTGTAGTGGTGGCTGTAGCTCTTGTGGAGTGAGGCCTGATATTTTCAGGAGTTGTCTTTCCATGAAGAGAGTAACAGAATCGAATGCAATTTCCTATCCATTTTGAAATTGTCTGTTTGGAAATCGCTTTTCCTTGCACTCCTGTTGCATATGCTACCTGTTGGTCTTAGTTCTGTCCAGATGGTAGCGCAGTTGTCTGTGTACATCCAAGGTGTGCAGTAGTTTTTCCCCCCTGTTCTGCGGGTTTGGGAAGAACGTAGGTAAATGAATAGCTTGGTTCAAGGATACTCTGGATACCACCTTTGGCATGAAAGTAGGATTGGTTCTCAGAGACACTCTATCCTGGTGAAAAATAAGGAAAGGCTGCACTGCCATTAGGGCCTGTAACTCGGATACCCTTCTTGCTGAAGTGATTGCTAGAAGGAAGGCAGTTTTCCAAGATAAGAACTGTAAGTCTGCTGATGCTGCTGGTTCAAAAGGGGGGAGTGTCAATTTTTCCAGCACAAAATTGAGATCCCATGCAGGCAGAGGTGGTTTCCTTGGAGGTTTTACAATTTTGATCCCTCTTAGAAATTGTCTGAGGAGAGGTTGAGAGAAGATAGGAGGATCCATGTTGTACTCTGCTGAGATTGCTGAAGCATGAATCTTAATGGAAGAATAGGACAGGCCATTGTGGAACAGTTCTGCTAAGTATTCTAGGATGTGTGCAAGGTTAGCCAGTGTGACATCTGTTCCCTTTGATGCACTCCAAACGAGGAATCTCTTCCATTTTGCTGAGTATGTTTTCCTTGTGGAGGGTCTGCGAGCCTCCAGGATAATGTCCTAGACCCTCTCAGGTAGAACAGGTTGGTTTGCTTTATGCAATTTTCCAAGCAGTTAGCTGCAGTGTTTTCAAGTTTGGATGCAGTGTCTTGTAGTTGTTCTGTGTTAGAAGTAAAGGCCATAGAGATAGAGGCCATGAGTTCATCCGAGACATGCTTCTCAGTAGCGGGTACCAATGCTGCCTTGGCCAGTCTGGAGCAATCAGGATTACCTTTGGCTGTTCCTCCCTGATCTTCAGTAGAACTTTGTGCATCAATGGGAGAGGTGGAAAGGCATAAACTGTCAGATCCCTCCACCTGAAAGAAAGGGAGTCCACCCCCCAGGCTTGTGGGTGGTATTCTCTTGAGCAGAATTTCTTCAGTTGGTGGTTGAGTGGGGAGGCGAACAGGTCTATCTCTGGCATTCCCCGTGTCTTTGTTATGGTTTTGAAGATGTCTGGATGCAGCATCCATTCGTAAGCATCCGTGGTAGTTCTGCTTAATCTGTCTGCTAGTGAATTTTCTTTTCCTGGAACGAATCTGGCCTGCAATTGAATGTTGAGATTCAGGCCTAGGTTCCACAGATCCATTGCCATCCGGCATAGAGGGTAGGAATGCGTGCCTCCCTGCTTGTTGATGTACCACATAACTGTGGTATTGTCCGTCCTTATCAGCAGGTGTCCTTGCTGGAGGAATGTTTTGAATGCCTCTATTGCATGCTTCACTGCCAGCATCTCCTTTAGATTTGTGTAGATTCAGCTGGTCTTGGGACCATAGGCCTTGGATACACTTGTCTTCCATGTGTGCCCCCCCAGCCTAGGTCTGAGGCGTCCGTGGTGATGGTCTGCCTTGGTTGTGGTTTGTGGAAAGGCAACCCCTCTGTTGGTCTGGCAGGCCTGAGCCCACCACAGGAATTCTTGTTTCAGGCATGGAATGATTGGTATCATGGTTTCTAGGCTGTGTCTGTGTTGAGACCATACATTCCTTAGGTACCACTGTAACTTTCTCATATGCAGTCTGGCATGTGGGATCAAGATTATGCAGGATGCCATGTAACCCAGGGCCTGCAGGACTTTCCTTGCAGTAAGCTGAGTTTGTCTTGTCAATGCCATGAAGTAGAGTGGAAGTTGCTTTTGTTTTTCTTGTGAGAAAAGCCATCTGAGTTACTGTGTCCAACTCTGCCCCCAAAAATGTTATCCTTTGGGATGGCACTAGTCTTGACTTCTGTATGTTGACTGTGTATCCCAAGGCTTGCAGTAGTTGTATGACATAGGTCAAATCCTTTATTATTTTTGTCTTGTTGTCCGCTTGTATTAGGCAGTCGTCCAGGTATGGGTAAATTTGAATTCCCTGAAGCCTGCAATGTGCAATTACTGATGCCAGGCATTTCGTGAATACTCTGGGCGCAGTAGATAAGCCAAAGGGCAATGCTGAGAATTGATAATGCTCTGATCCTGCAAGAAATCTGAGGTGCCTTCTGCAATCTGGTCATATGGGGACGTGCAGGTATGCCTCCTTGAGATCTAGAGTCACCAGCCAAGACTCCTTGCCCAACATGGGAAGAAGTTGCTGTAGTTTCTTTTCTTGGTACAAGGAATAGTCTGGAGTAAAATCCTTGGCCTTGTTCCATAGATGGTACCTTTTCTATTGCTCTCATCCTTAGTAAGTTGGCGATTTGTTTTAGAGCCTCTGGCTTCTGGCTTGATGGAAGGTTTGGCATTCCTCTCTTTTTTGGTAAAGTGTGGAAATGAAACCTGTAGCCTTTGTCTATTGTTTGCAAAGTCCATTTGTCTCCTGTAATGCAATGCCAGTTTTTTGAAAATAAAGCTAACTTTCCGCCCAAGGGTGCTTCCAGTTGTGCCTTGGTAGGCGGAGTCAGAGCCAAGTCATTGTGTCTGTCCTGTGGAAGTGGTTGCAGCTGTGGCGGTACTCCTCTGGTTGTCAGGTTGCCACTGACGGCCCCTGTAGGCACCTCTTGATTGACCTCTGCCTCTTGGGCATCTATTTCTGCCTCTCTGTGCTCTGGAGGTGTCTGGAAAGGACCAATTTTTTGAAGGCCAATTTCTGCTGAACCTCGGAGGTTGGACCTGCAGGAAATCCTTGACTGTTTGTACAGATTTTGCCTTTTCTTCCACTTTCTTGAGAACCTCCTGTGCAGAGGTGCCAAATAAGCTTTGTTACTCCATAGGGGCATCTAGGAGTTTTGACTTAACATGGTCTGGCAAGGTTTGCTCTTTTAGCCAGGCATGCCTTCAAATCACTGCTCCAGTCATAGCTGATCTAAATGAAGCCTCCAGTGCATCATAGCCACATTTTAAGAAATGATTACTGACCTGCTGAGAGTTGTGTACCAAATCCTGAAGGGACTTACGGTCTAAAGGTTCAGGAGAGGACAGCTTTTTATTCAGCTGATCTAACAAAAATTCCTGGTACTGTATCATGTGAAATTGACAGTTTAAAGCTCTAGCAGAAAGAGTAGCAGATGTATAAACCTTTTTACCCCATCTCTCTAATGCTCTTGATTCTCTTTCAGAGGGTAGGGGGTTTTTAGCAGATGCCACTGCAACACCCTTAGGGCCTTGAGAAATGGTCTCAAGGTCTGCAGCGTGGGCCTTATACAAGTGGAAGTGAGAATCCGGGACCCTGTAATATCGGTCAGGTTTGGCAGGGGCCGGGGGAAGAGAATCAGGGGCAGAACTGGCATCATTGTATGCATCAACAACTGATAGTATAGGTGGTATGGCTAAAGGCCTATGCTGTGGTAAGTGTAAAAAAAGTCCTTAGCCTTTTCCTTCAATCTGAAAAATCCTGACCCTGCCACTGGAAGTGTTCCCTCATTGAGTGTAGGGTTTCCCCAAATGAAAATTCTTCTGGGGGGGGGGGCAGAAGGAATGGAGTCTTCTGCATCCGTATCCTCATAAGGAGAGTATGGTCCTTCCTGATGGTCTGATAACTGATCCATCAGAGGAATAGTCAGAGGAGAGAGGTTCAGGGGGTTCAGTACTAGGCCTTTTTTCAGGAGGAGGTTGCGAGGCCCTGTCTGGGTGAGGTTGGGATCCCCTGATCAGAGAAATAAGGTCCTCAGCCAGGCTAAGAATCTGAGAAGAGGAGGAAGGCCTGTGAGAGGGAGCTTTAGTAGGTAAGGCCTTGGAAGATTTAGCTGCCTTAGCCCTGGAGAAGGCCTTAATAGACATAGAAGCAGGGGGCCTAGCTGCCCCACGTGCAGGAGTAGAGATGTCCAACGGAATGGTGTCGGACAATTCCTGTGTGCCTGCTTCTTCGGTATGAATTTCTGTAGCCGACTCAGCCATGGCCTGTGAGGCCTCGGTTGTCGGAGGCATGCTTTCGGCCGAAGGAAGAACAGAGGACTCTGTTTCAGCCGAAACAGAGACACTCGCGGTAGGCCTAACCGTGGTTTCAGCCGAAACCGCGGGCCGCGAGTGTCTGTCCTTTTCCTTGCGTTTTTTGGCTAAATGTGTAGTTGAGTCTCCGACGGCATTTTATATGCAAAAGCGGGACCAAAAAACTCTTCAGCAAACTCCGACCGACGTCTAAGTGTCTGTCGGTTGAAGGAAGCACAGGCTAAACAAGCTGAAACATTGTGGTCTGGGCCTAAACAAGGAAGGCAGTAAGAGTGGAAATCCTTATGAGGTATTTGTTTCCCACAAGTTAAACAATTATTTACTTTGACATCGGCTGAGGCAAGAAAGAGTCCCCAACGGGGTACTTAGCTTTTTTAGAAGTCTTCGGTAGCTGAAATCTCTGGATCTGACCGACCGGCACTTGCGAATAGCTTCTGCTTCGGGCACCGCGTGGCAAGAAAGACTGAGGAAAATGGCGTCGGCTGATGCCTTTATACCCCAGGAGCTATGACGTCGGGTGAAGTGCGACATCAGCCGAGGCCAGACTCAGACTTTGGAATCCGGCCGACCGAAGGGCTGCCTGAGGCAGGACAACCCCATATGTTAGGACTGCAAATGCATCCTTGAAGGACATCCATGAAGTATCCTTTTGATTAGGGAAAAGACCCAGGTGTCTTAGGTGATGCTTTCCCAGATCCTGTAAATATTTGAAAGGCAAAGAGAAAAAAGAAAAAGGGAGACATCTGCAGGTTAGATTCCCTGCTTTGTCAGGAAAGGCCTGCATTTGTTGTGAGGGTGCCTGTGAACCCCTATGCTTCTGCTGTCTCTTGTCTCCGCTGGAAAACCTACTAGAGGACTGTTGAGTGTGCCTATGGATGATAACAGGTTTAGATGGGAAAATCCTATGAAACCTGGGCACAGAAGAAACCAAGATGCGTTTCAACTCATTGAGTTCCTTAGTTTGTTTTCTTGTAAGAACTTAGAGAAGCTGCTACTGGACCAAATAAGGCTTAATTATCTAATAGTGCATCCATTCATTTATATTCTAAGTCAACCTGGAGGGGCTGCAACCTAAGCCAAAAAAATCTTCTGAGAACTTAACTAGTAGCAGCTGTCCTGACAAGCCTCAGCAGCATCATACCTGCATTTAATGGAGTTTCTTGCCACTTGGGAGGAAGCTCCCAAGACAAAGTGCAGACTAAGCCTTTTCCTTCAGAATCTAGATCTGCAATGGCACTTAATGCCCGAAACAAAAGCTCTAAGGAGTAATTTAGTCATGTGTCTGACAACTGATGGCCCTGAAAACCAAGGTGGCTGAAGTGTATAGGTCTTTTCCCCCAGTCTCTCAGGGGTTCTACTCTTTGTCTGAAGGGAAAAGGGTGGTAGAAGGAAGCATCCCAGATGGTCCATCTGTGCAACAGAAGTGACTGCTGGGTTTACAGCAGGACACCAGGAGGAATTTATAATCTCCAGGAAGCTTGTAGAGGCAGTTTGGCTTCTTGGGAGTGGGGGCTTGGGAGTCTGGGGTTTGGAAAGCATTGTGAAAGGCATCCAGAAATGCAGGATGCACTGGTGGAACTGCAGACGGGCTAGGGGAAATCAACTTGTAGAAGTTGATAGTAATTTATTTGGACATCAGACATTTGGGAGGTGTCCCACTTAAAATATTCTCCCATTTTCAGAAGAGTTTCACCAAATGGTATCTCTTCAATAGGGAAATCTGCACAGACAGACTCCTCTTCAGGGGAACATATTCCTGAGGAGAGGGAATTTGTGTTGAATAATTCAAGGATTCCTCTTCAGAGGAAAATTTAGGAGTCATTGTCCCTGATCCTTTACTGAGCAGGCTGGGGAGCAGGAGTAGGCTGACAGGAAGGCAGCTTGAGGACCATTATGGACTGAAACTTTGAGAAAAGGCCCGTCAATCTGTAAGGGCCTCTTTAGCAGGAGACAAATGCTTAGTTTGTTTTCTTTGCAGGAGAAACAATTCTATGCAACACAGGACCAGATGAAAGCCTGCATTCAAAAGTGTCTGACTCAATTTCTTCTCTCACTAGATTTTGTGTTACCCCCTAGGACCCTCTGTGCTTTTCACCCTAGGTTCCCTTGTGACATCCTGATCCAACATCTGTTCTACCTCCAAAGACATGCTCGCAGATTAAGTCAAGCCAGCCTCAGAACTGGGCTTGGTCTGTGAATCCATGCCTGAAGTTAGATGTGCCTCCAGGGAGAGTAACATCTATGAAGATATGTCTGAAGGTGGAGCTGCAGAGTAAGCTGCAGACCAAGGTTTCTTGGCTTTGTGCTTCACTGGCTCGGCATAAGACCAGGAGGTACCTTCCAAACGCTTATCTAACAACTTAAGCTGTTGGTTCTCTAAATAATAGCAGGAGAAGGAGCCTGCTTCTGAGGGGACTTTGGTACAAAGGACTGGTAAATGCTACAGAACTTATGGTCATTGCTAGCCCCTAAAATAGAGAGACACTGGAGATGACTGTCCTTATGTGGAATTTGTCTTCCACACTGGCACTTGCCCTTCTTGGATGACAATTGAAACAGTAGTATAGAGAAAATACTCCCCCAAAGGGGTACTTGTCTGGAAAAGGCTTAAGATGCAATCACTGAAATGATAAGACCGATTGCTGGAATGGCATCCTGCATGGTGGCAGAGAAGTTCCAAGGATGGTACGTGTGTAAGTTGCTTTATGGCCTATATCCAAACTGCAACCTACGTACAGAACAGACAATTTTTAAAGCATTGCAGAAATTATGCTTAGCCAGCCATTGTCCACGATTACAGCAAAAATTACAAATGAACCCCAATTAAGAGTTACATGTGAATGACGTGTGGAGGAAGTATCAAAATAACCAATTACCCAACAAATTACAGAGAACTACAGTACTAAGGCTGACTTCCTACAAAACCCAACAATAATCCAAAAAGCAGCTGAGGATAAGGAAAATATGCAACACTTAGTAAGCAATTTAACAAGAACAGACAGGATATTTAAGATATCAAAGTTGTATCTAAACCTATTTCACAAAAAGGTGGTGAAACTTTCCCATCTAGTCTGTACTCCAGAGTTTTATCAAGGAAAACCGTTTAAAAACAACCCAGAAAACTGGACTTTTTCCTTTTATAAAATTGGTCTGGGTGGGTATAAAGTTCCGTTAATGTGACCTCAGTAACAATGACCTCAAGCTGAAAAGATTTCTCAAACTGAAGGGAGCTTCATACTTCTCATGTAGTCATTCAATATGATGCTGCTACTCCTTGCTTACAAGGGTTTTTGATTTCAGCAAAAACATTCCAGAATGTGAGAGTTCTGAAAAGCTACCACAGGTGCACAGTCTTTAAACTGGGAAAGTAAAGCTGCATAAAATCTTACCCTAACAGTAGATTTCTCTCTCTTCACTGTTGGAGTATTTCTAACATTAAGGGATCTCATGCCAAGGATAGCCAAACATCCAACCAGTATAAAGCCTTTCAGTACTTTAAGGCACCATATGTCACACTTGCACTCCCCTTACAAAGCATAGGGCATAAAGGTGATGCACAGATGCACATCTTCAGAACTGAAAAGCCCCAGGAAGAATATGTGCATCCAGTAGGAAAGACAGAACCCCTCAGCCAGGAGAGCAAGAAGGAGCGAAAACTAACAGTGGAGAAGGACATCTACTGTTACAGTAAGATTTATGTACGATGTCCTTCCATATCACTGTTGCAGTATTATAAACTTAAGGCCAAGGACAAAAGCTCAAAAAGGAACCCTAGGAAGAGGATGGCACTGAAGAAACATCAAGAAGCCCATGTAGGACAGCCCTTGCAAAGCCAGCTCTAACGCTGGAAACAGCACCCAACTTATAACACTAGAAGGTATGGGGCAAGACCCACCATGTAGCAGCCTCAAGTATGGAACTTGTATCCAGCCCCTTGAAAAAACAACACCAAAGGAGGCAACAGTTCTGGTAGAATGTGCTGTAACTGAAGCCATTGCCATGAAAGGAATACAGAAATGGCTTTAAACATCCAGGAAGAGATAGTCTGGTTGTAAACAGCTAAACCCAAAGACCTGGGATGAAAAACAAATAGCTGCACAGATTTGCAAACTTTAGTTTTATCCAAACATCTGAGTTGTCTATGCAAGTCCAAGGCATGAAGAACTCTCACCGGGAGACTGCGGAAAAAGAAAAAGGAAGGCAAATAAGATTAAGGGACAAACTCATTGACCACCTTGCGCATAGAATTAATATAAAAGAAGACACCTTGTCCCTATGAAATCTAAGAAAGGAGAAACAGCCATGAGGGCCTGAAGTTCAGAAATCCTCTTAGCTGAAGTAAGGGGTCTATATTACATTGACGAACGCTTAAATGTTCGAATCTCTAAAGGTCAACCTTTAGAGAGCGAACATTTAAGTGTTTGAAAATGTAAAAAGAAAAAAAAGGTAAACCGAAAGGGTTTTAGCAAGGGGGCAAGCCCCCCTGCACCCCCACCCCCCCTACTTATATACCAACTCCGAGATCACACTTCAGTGCATGGCAAATTGGAAACGGGAAATTTCCCATTCCCTACAGTGTAGCGTGATGTTGGAGTTGGTATATTTAAGTAGCAGGGGAGGTCGGGTGCAGGGGGCTTGCCCCCCTGCTTACACTCTAGTTTTTTTTTATTTAGTTTTAATTTTTTTTTTTTTAATTTTTAAAGATATTCGAACACTTAACTGTTCGATCTTTAAAGGTCGACCTTTAGAGATTCGAACATTTAAGCGTTCGTTTATCTAATATAGACTCGAAGTAAGAGCTTAAAGAACAGATTTCCAAGTCCAATGCTGGAAGGAAGCTGAAGCAGCAGGCTCAAAAGGAGCCAGAGTTAACTTTTCAACAACAAAACTGAGGTCCCAGGAAGGCAGTATAGGTTTCCTGGGAGGCCTGATATGAAGGACTCCTTTAAGAAACTGTCTGAACTCAAAACCTGGAAGCCACAGGAGTCGTCAAGGGCAGATGACCAGGGATTGCTGACAACCAAACATTTAACAGAAGAATATGCCAACCCACCATAGAGCTAGATAGAAAATCTCTTCCATTTGGACAAATTTCCTGGTACTGGGCTTCTCGGCTTCCTGCAGAACCCAAAGCAAGTCCTCACAAAAAGGTGCCTAAAAGGATCAAAGCCGTATCACCCACAGAGTCAGTTGAACAGTAGACGAGTAGAAAATTATGAGATCCCTTATCTTGTGTGAGAAGGTCCACTTGGTGAGGTAACTTGTGTAGACTGCCCCTGGCCAAGTAAGAAAGAAGGGGGAACCAATGGTATGTGGGCCACAAGTGTGTCATCGAAAGACTGATGGCAAAGTTCTGCATCTGTGTCCATACACCTTTATGCCCTACGCCTTGCTTGGGAAGCATACATATGACTTACTATGCCTGCAAGTACTAAAATGCTTTGGTATACTGGTCAGACATTGTGCTATCCTTGGCAGAAGATCCCTTGCATTAGGAAAATTGAAAGGACACTGTCACATCTGTTTCTTCAGGTCTTTCAAAAAGTTATGTAGTACTATTTGTGCATACACGCTTGACAGACATTAACTTAGAGCTTTTTTCAATTCATTCAGATGACCTTTTCAATTCAGTTTTAGTTCTAGATGACTAGAAATTTCCTTTTTTGGTCTGTAATTTTGCTCCTTTTTGGCTTTATATCCTTGTCAGATACAGAACTAGCTAGGGCTCTCAAACCTCCAAAACAAAGTCCTGCATGTTCAGTCCCACTAGTCTTTGAAGCAAGCAATACTTGCAGTGGAGAGCTGTAACACTAAGCAGCTAAATACAAAGAAAACTGATGTCCATAAAACAGTCCAAAAAGTACAGTTGTGTACACTTACCATAAATGTAGATGTTAGAGTGTATTCACTGTTGCAGACCTCACATTTGGGGTTATCTGCCTGCAGGTAGTCCTCAGCCAGCCTTCTGCCTGCAGGTAGTCCTCAGCCAGCCTGAATACCAGTCTTGGACTCCTGCGTCGGACACTGTCTTCTTCCATGACTTCAGGGGTATAAAACAAGCAGCCGACATCATTACATCAGTTTTTCTTGCCGCAGATGTCAGGTGCCCCCACAATGGCAAGCAATTATATGTTATGGTACACCTCCAACAAAAAGCAAATACACCAGAAAACTTAAATATACCAAACAAGAAGGAAAGGTAGAGGCAATACTAGTCAGGAGACTGGAGGGAGGGTAACCAGGACTGCAACAGTGAATACACTCTAACATCTACATTTATGGTAAGTGTACACAACTGTACTGTGTTCATGTTTCACTGTTGCAGTCATCACATTTGGGTTGATTCCCAAAGCTAAGGAATTGAGGAGGAAGTTAAAGCCATTAAGCCCTGCAAAACTGCAGTGGCAAAACCAGCTCTGGATTTAGAAAAAAAGAGGAATGTGGTACTGCTTGGTGAAGGCATGTGCGGAGCTCCGGGTAGCAGCTTCTAGGATGTCCCTGGTAGGGACTCCTCCGAGAAAGGCTGCAGAGGTAGATGCAGCCCTGGTAGAATAAAGATTTTATCCCCTGTGGTGTAGATTTTCCATGGTGCTTGTAGTAGAAATAAACGCAATGGGCTATCCACTTGGAAGTGGTTTGCTTTGAAATGGCATTCCCCTTTGCCCCTGCAGCAAAGACAACTGGCAGCTGTCCAGATTTTCTGAGAGGCTTAGACCTATCCAAGTAAAATCCAAGTTGCCTGTGCACGTCCAGAGAGTCCAGTATTCGTTCTCCTTTGTTTTGTGGATTAGGAAAGTAGGCAAGTGAATGGACTGATTTAGGGCCACCCTAGAAACCACCTTGGGCAAAAAGGAAGGATTGGTCCCGAGGGAAACCTTGTCTGCATGGAAGATGATGAAGGGTTCGTTCCACAGCCATGAGGGCCTGTAATTCAGACACTCTTCTTGCCGAAGTGATGGTTGGAAGGAATGCTGTTTTCCAAGAAAGGAATTTCAACTCTGCTGCTGTAAGCTGGTAAAAAGGGAGGCAGAGTGAGCTTTTCCAATACAAAGTTAAGGTCTCAGGTTGGAGTATGGGCTCTCCTGGGGGTCTTAAATTTTTGGCCCCTCTAAGGAATTGTTTTAGCAGAGGGTGAGAGAAGAGGGGTGGTACAGTATTACAATGAGCTGAAATGGCAGAGGCATGGATTTTAATTTACGAGAAGGATAGGCCCTTGCGGAGCATTTCTGTTAAGTACTGAAGAATATGAGGTAAGCTGGGCACCGTTGTGCCCATCCCCTGAGTCTGGCTCCAGGAAAAGTATCTTTTCTACTTTTCAGCATAGGACTTTCTAGTACTAGGCCTCCTGGCCTCCAGAATGACATCTAACACCTGCTTACTGAGGGATGCTATTGGGGAGCTCAAGGATTTAGCCAGGCTGCAAGGTTCAGGGTTTGAAGCTGAGAGTGCAGAATCTGGCCCTCCTGCTGGGACAGCAGGGAAGGGGGTTTGAGGCAGGTGCCATGGTTCCAGCAGTGTCATGCTGCGTAAAGGGGGTACAAGTGCTGGTGTGGCCAGTCTGGTGCAATCAGTATTGTCCTTGGCTTGTCCTGTTTGATCTTTAGCAGAACCTTCGAAAAGAAAGACAGAGGGGGAAAGGCATAAACAGAGAAGCTTTCCCAAGTACAGGACAGGGCACCCACTTTCCAAGCTTGGCTGTGGGGTGTCCTTGTGCAGAATTTGTCCAATTGGTAGTTCTAAGGGGAGGCAAAGAGGTCTACTTCTGGAGCCCCCCCATTTGTTCAATAGGTTGAATATTTTTGGTTCCAGTTTCCATTCGTGTGGGTCCATGAGATTTCTACTTAAGTCGTCTGCCAGTGAATTTAGCTTGCCTGGCAGGAATTGAGCTTGTAGGTGCACTTGGAAGCTCAAGGCTGTGTTCCACAGAGCCATGGCTAGTCTGCAGAGAGGGTACGAGTGGGTTCCCCCCTGCTTGTTTATGTACCACAACTGTGGTGTTGTCAGTCTTTACTAATAGTTGTCCTGGAAGAATGCGGTCTTTCAAGGCTGTCAGGGAATTCTGTACAGCTAACATTTCTTTTTGGTTGATATGCAAGTGCATCTGTCTCTGGTTCCATTTTCCCTGAATGCACTGCCCTGCCAAGTGAGCCCCCCCATGCATAGCCTGATGCGTCTGTTAGGGTTTGGGCAGCAGGGGGTAGACTGAAAGGGAGCCCCTTGTTGTGGTAGCAGGCCTCTGCCCACCAAAGGAACACTGTCTTTATACAAAGTGATTGGAATCATTGATTCCAGGTCCTGAGAATGTTGACACCATAGGCTTTTTAGATACCATTGTAGTTTCCTCATATGCAGTCTTGCCTATGGAATTGTAGAATGCAAGAGGCCATGAACCCCAGGGCTTGCAAAATTTCCTTGCAGACAGCTGGGTCTTTGTGGCCAATAGTTTGAAGTAGGTTGTCAGGTAAACTTGTTTCTCTGGAGTGAGGAAAGCCATCTGGGAAGTTGTGTTCAAGCTTGCTCCCAGGAATACAATCTGCTGGCAGGATATCAGGGGAGACTTCTTTTTGTTTATGGTGTACCCCAGAGAGGTTAGAAGTTTCTTTACAAATGCCGGATGTAATTGTCTGATTCAGGCAGAAAGCCAGGACTTGCTATCGTCCAAGTATGAGTATATTTGAATTTTCTCTGCCTGCAAAATGCAATGGCAGGAGCTAGACACTTTGTGAATACCCTGGGCGCTCTAGATAATCCAAAGGGAAGTGCAGAGAACTGATAAGTGTATGCAGTCTGCCCTGAAGCGTAGTTATTTCCTGCAAGATTCCCTTACTGGAATGTGCAGGTAAGCTTCCAGTCCAAGGTTGCCAACCAGGCATCTTTGCCTAGCATAGGAAGCAGCTGTTGAAGTGTTAGCATTTTGAATTTTGGGATTACCAGAAAGGTGTTCAGAATAGAGAGGTCCAGTATAGGACGCCAGGCGCCGTTTTCTGGGTACCAGGAAAAGTCTTGAATAAAAACCTTCTCCCCTTTGTTCTGCTGGGACAGGTTGAATAGCCCTGATACTTAGAAGAGAGAGAACCTGCTACTGGGCCTCCGCCCACTGATTTGGGGGTAGGTCTGGCCAACCGTTTGGGGTTGGTAGGGAGTGAAAATGGAATCTGTATCCTTGGGAAACAATATTCAAAACCCATTTTTCTTGGGTAATAAGCTCCCAGTTTTCTGCATGCAAGGCGAGCTTTCCTCCTAAGGGAGCAGGCAGTTGAGCAGGACTTGTGAGGGTTAAAGTTAAGTCATTGTGCCATTTTTCTGTAGGGGGGTGGTTTACTGCTCCCTGCTTTGGAAGTGGGAGCCCCCCACTGCTTAGACCTGTGCGCAGTCTGAGACTGTAACCTAAGGTGGTCTGCTGTTCTTGGGTTTGGACTGAGAGGGCCTGGAAGAGACAGGAAAGGACCAGTTCTATGAAGGCCAATGTCTACTACATCTGGGAGGCTGTACTTGTAGGAAATCAGTTTGCATAGATTTAGCTTTTTCCTCCATCCTTTTGAGAACTTCTGCTTTGTTGCCAAACAGGTGGTCTTGGTTTAAGGAAGCATCCAGTAATTTAGCTTTAACATGATCTGGCAAGTTTTGCTCTTAAGCCAAGCATGCCTTCTAAGTACAGACCCAGTGACAGCAGTCCTGCAAGATTCTTCTAGAGTGTCAACACACACTGCAAAGTATGTTTACCAACTTGTTCTGCAGAATTCATTAAATCCTGTAATTCTTTGTGTTCAGCACAGTCAGTAATCAACAATTTTCTGTTCAAGTAGCCCCATAATATTCTGCTGGTATTTTAACATATGAAACTGTCAATTTAAAGCTGTAATGGCCAAAGTCGCAGAAGTGTATACTTTCCTACCCCATCTGTCTAAGGCTCTAGAATCTCTATCAGAAGGGGTACGATTTTTGGCAGCAGTAGCCTTAATGCTTTTTGGTCCTTGGGAAATGGTCTCTGGATATCTTAGTAGTATAGTAGGATTCTTGAAGAGGAACTTGAGAGAGTCGGGTATAACACTTGTCAGGTTTTCTGGGAGCTGGAGGTAAAGTGTCTGGGGAAAGGCTACATTCCAAGAAAGTATCAACAATGTCGAGAATAGCAGGGATTGAGGAAGGAGTAAGAATTCCCCAAGTCTCTTTTTGGAGTCAGTAATCCTGGCTTTCCCAGCAGAAATGCTCCCTAAGAGTGTGCAAGGTTTGACCAAAAGAAAAATCTTCTGGAGGGGAAGCAGAGGGAATGGAATCCTCTGCATCAGAATCCTCATAGGTAGACAAGGGCAAACCTTGGTAATCAGAAGGAACAGAAGAACCAGACTCCTGATCAGAAGGAAAATCAGTTTTAGGTCTCAAGAGGGGGAAAGCTGGCTTCCCCTAATTAAGGTAATAAGGTCTTCAGCCATTCTAAGCATTTGTTTTTTAGGCATATGGGCCTGAGCATGCAGTTTAGAAGTCGGTTTTCTAGGCGTGGAGCGAGTTTTAAGCCTAGATGAAGAAGATGGCATCTGTTTAACATGCAAATCTGTAGGCCTAAATGCACCCTCCGAAGCCTGTGCCTGCACAGCGGCACTGGACCCATCCAAGGTAGAGGCATCCGCAGGTTCCATAATCGAAGCATTTCGTGGCATACCGGACTCCAAATGGGTCTCAGTAGAGGCCTGTGAATCTGAAATGGCAGGTATCAGGGGCTGCGAAAGCACCTGAGTACTGGCAAACTGTCGACTAGCTTAACGAAAGTGTCACAGTTTTGGACCTATGCAGCCTGTCTATCTTTACGTTTTTTTGGAAGATCGGTAGTCGGATGGCTTAAAGACATTTCAGAGTACTGATGCAGAGTACCAAAATAATTAGCTGCAAAAATAGCCCGAAGAATCGTTTGGGGGTTGAAGACAAAACAGACAGCGAGGGTCTGGGCCCAAGCAAGGAAGGCAGTACAACGGAAAATCTTTGAGGTATTTACTTTCCACAGGTAAGACAATTGTTAACTTTTACTGACATTGGTTGGAACAAGAAAAAAAGATTACCAATGGGGTATTTATCTTTTCTGAAGACTTCGGTTCTGAAACTCAAATGAAAATTTCAGGACTCTGCCGACCGGCACTTGCGAACTGCATCTGCTTCAGGCACCACATGGCAAGAGACTGATGTAATGACGTTGGATGCATGTTTTATTCCCCTGATGATCTGACATCATGGAAGGAGAGAGCCTCCGAAGCTGGAATCCAAGACTCTGGTATTCAGGCCGGCTGAGGGCTACCTGCAGGCAGATAACCCCGAATGTGACGACTGCAACAGTAAAACACGAAGAACATCTGAGCATTTGTAGACTCATTTTTCTAGCAAAATTTGCCTTTAAAATGATTTCCCAATGAAAATAACCTTACCTGTGCACCACCACCACATGTGGTGCATAAACTGGTGATCTAGCACTCTTCACATCGGCTAACATTTCTCTGCTTCATCTTTATAAAAAAAAAAAACTTCCATACGTTGATACCGCAGAGTATAAACAATGAACGTCAACCTCCGCTGCATCAATGTAAGGAACATATCATGCGGTCACAGACTACTGGTCACAGCAAACATGCTCCATTAAAATCTATGGATTCACCTCACATTAGCCCTAATGTGACATCACCTTAGGATAGCCTAAATTTATTAAGGGCATGGTTTTAATAAAGCTTACAAAACTCTATTAAAATATCCTTCCAAAACGAAAGTAGGAAGATACCTTGCAGGACACAACTCCTCAGATGTAGCTGCTTTAACCAGTGCCCCACCCCCTCAGCTCAAGTGAAGAGCAAAAAGATAATGTATGTAACCTGTCAAAGGTAAAGCTGCATCTACACCAAAGCTAATGTAGCTCTCCAACCTTCTATCTCCAAACTGAGGAGCACTACCTCTCAATGTAGAACAAATGGGCAAAATGTGGAACACCTAACAACTTAGTAACATTCAACTAGTAAGCTCACAGGATTGTTAAAATGTGCTACTTTATACATAAAAAGTTATTTAGGTAAATTAATATGATTCAGCACTATTTACCATAGATTTTAGTTAAAAAAAAATTCTTAAGTCTGATGGGAAATGGGAAATTCACCTCGGGGATCACTTCTGTGGCTCTGCTCGACAGGGGCACAGGAAAATAATGTTCTTGGGTGGCGAAAGCCAGGGTACATTTTTTGGCTAGGTTTGTATGGGCCCTAGGGCCGATAGCCTAGTACCTACCTATGAATGTGCGACAGATTCTTTCAATGTGGAACTTGAGGAACATGGGTTTTTTTAAGACCCAAAAATGAGGATGTTCCTCAGAATGAGGTACACGAGGTAGGATTGTTAAAAAAGCGATTCTGTCTGCCAACTAACAGACTGCACACCTGTGTGGATTGTCAAAGTTAATGGCATCTCCAAAATGTTACCACTGGGAGGCAGAATTGCTCTGGGCTGAAAGTTGTGCTATGGATGTACAGCCTCTATGCAGCAGGACTACCACATTCTATTTACTTTGTTCAGAGAAAGACATCTTTTTTGAATTCTACAACTGATCAGAATTACAGAAGCAGCTAGCTCAGTAATTAATAGCACGATAAATCTAGGTCAGTGATGGCAAACCTATGACATGTGTCAAAGGGGACATGCCACAACATTTTGGGTGATGCACCAACATTCAACATCAGAGTTACCAAAGAAACTGCTTTTGCATTTGTTGCTTGTGTGAAATGCACTGAATTATTTTGTCCCAGGAGCCAGTTCAACAATACTGCTGCACATGTAAGGAAGTTATTAACCTCAAAGACTAAATTATTTTGGATACGTTCTCGATAGTCTGCAAAGGGCAGTGCTGACACTGTTTTCTCTTGGTGGTAACACTTCTGCAAAGGGCAAGCAGTCTGCATTTCTAGGAGTTTGCTGTTTTACATTCCTCTCAAATGTCCCGCTTAATCCCGCCTAAAACTGGCAACGTTTTAAACTTAAAAAGCTGTAAAAAACGTTCCAAATATACAAAGACACACAAAAGCCAGGCAAAAATCATTTAGAATGTAGGGAATCTCTGTGGCAGTTAGTATTTGGGGCCGATCAAACACCAGGGCTAAATGAAATGATAAATCTAAAGTGTTTTTTACTATATAGATAGTTGGTCACTTTAAGACCACAAAATGAATATAAGTAGAACATATAGATATAAAACACAAGAACTCTGATTAAATCAGATAAGAAATAAATATTAACTAACACAGTTTTTTGAAAAAACATTGTATAAGACAAGTTTTAACAGTAAGAAAGTGATAAAACAAGAACAAGGTTCAATATTTAAAAATTACTTTTTAAATGAAATAATTTAATATCTGATTAATTAATTGTGAATTAATTTTGTAATCAAATGACATCATTTCCTGTGGAAATAGTATTTAAACAATTGCTGTATAGCAAATAATGTTTCTGAGGAAGTTCACGTTAATAAAAGTGAATAAAAGCGCTTAAATCCTACATGGAGAAGAGTGAGAATTTTTTCTTTGGAGTCTGCACAGATTTTTGCCTGGCTTTTGTGCGTCTTTGTAACGTTTTAAACTTAATGACAATTAGATTTATAAACTAATTTTACTTCAGAAAATGTATATCACATTAATTTTTTCCGTCAGTGTCTCAAATTAATAGTACTAGTAGTTTAAAACTGTCCATGTCTCATTTCAAAATTTGTCTCCGATTCCGTTGAGATTTATCCCTGATGTATTGAGAGCCATGCTGTTTTATTTATTTTTTTGTTGGGGGGGGGGGGGGGGGGGCACGCAAGCAGAGTCAAGTTAGGCATTTTCCAAATTTGGCACGCCAAACCCAAAAGCTTTGCCATCACTGCTTTAGGTAGATGTGCACAATGGGTGAGCCATAAGACTTGCACTTAAAACTTCAACATGTCCAAGTGACAAATTAGGGTTTAATGTCATGTCTAATGTAGAAGCAGCAGGAAATGGGGTTGATTCTGAATGTCAGAAGTCTGAATTCTACTCTACAAAAAAAAAAAGTAGAATTCAAACACTATTCTTTCTGGAGAACCTCCAAGCCCACATACAAGAGGGCTCCGTCCCCGTAACCCAAGCACCAAAGTTGCTACAATCTTCAGAAAAAAAGTTATGTCCTTACCATAACATTCCATCTATGTTATCGCTCTTCATTCATTCTTAACAAATGGGATCTGTTCCGACCCTCTGAACCGGTTCAGTCATTATACAGCTCACTCCAGCCAAAAAACTCTCAAGCTAGGACTCTACCCATAATGCCGCTCTATTACCTCAGATCAAGTTTGCAGCCAAAGTATAGAAAGATAACAGAAGCCCCGTCTAAGGTGAAACCGAAAATCTTCCCAGAATAAATGTCCAAGCCATCAGAAGTCCTTAAGAGTGGGTAGGATGGGGGATGCCAAGAATGAATGAAGATAAGACAACACAGATGGAATGTTATGGTAAGGACATAACGTCTTTATCTGATGTTGGCAATCTTCATTCTTGACAAATGGGACAGAGTCCCCAGCTACGTTTAGGTCCTGGGTGGCCCTAAGGAAGGATATTCCTGAGCACCATAGAGTCAAAAGATGCTCCTTCCCTGGAGGCCATATCCAATTGGTAATGAGTGATAGAGGTATGGGGAGTGGCCCACGTTGCAGCTGCACAAATTTCTTCCATGAAGGCATTGGAGTGGAAAAACAGCTGAAGTGGATACAGATCTGGTGGAATGCACTTTAACAGGCACAGGCAACTTGAGGTTATTATGATTGTAAATGAAGGTAACAATCCCCATGCCATTTTGATAAGGTAACTTTCGAGACTAATTTACCCAAAGTTGAACATGAAAAGGATGCGATTGATTTCCTAGATGGTTTGGTTCTGTCCAGGTAGAAAAGTAACTATCTGTGAACATCTAGCAAATGCAAGCAGTATTCAAACATCTAGCAAATGCAAGCAGTATTCACCTTTACTTGAAAAGTTTGGAAAGACTGGCAAATCTATAATCCGGTTAATATTAGATTCAGAGACCACTTTAGGTAGAAAGGAAGGACTGGTTCTTAATGACACCCATAAGGATGAAATATCATACAAGGGTATTTCACACACAATGCCTGCAATTCAGAAACTCTCCTGGCAGAAGTGATGGCTACCACAAAGTTTTCCACGACAGGAACGTCAAATTGCAAGTAGCTGCTGGCTCAAAGGGCTGAAGGACTAAGGATTGCAATACTAAGGTAAAATCTCATGGAGCTGTAGAATCTTTGACTGGGGACTTTATACGTAAAGCGCCTTTAAGAAAGGTTTTTACATAAACTATGGGAAAAATCAAGGTATGATCATCAAACCCACTGTGGAAATTCCATGCCCTACTAGAGACACACAACTTTGATATTTTATGCTTATCAGAAACTTGGCTAAAGCCTTCAATCAAAGACATAGAAATTACCCCACCAGGCTATAACATTGTTAGACTTGACTTCTTGACCTTACCCTCACCCAAGACAACAATGCCGAAATAATCTGCTCCAAAATACAAATCAACAATTCTAAAGCAATTAACATCATTTGTGCTTATCTACCCCCAGGAAATAATATCCCCACCTTAGAACAAATTCTAGAACAACTCTCTGATAAACTCCCTCAAGAAACACTATTCCTTGGGGACTTTAACATTGATTGGAAAACATGTAACAATACTAACCCTACTTCCCATATTAACCTTCATGGTTTCAAACAACTCATTAATAGTCCCACTAGAATCAATAAGAAAAGCAACAAAGAAACTACCCTAGACTGGATCCTTACCAACTCCCCCCTGCAAACCTACCAAACTGGCATCCTTCCAGATGACCTAAGTGATCATTCCCTCACATACACCATTAGAGCTAAAACTAACCTAAACTTACCTTCATCTCACAAAACACTACACTCCAAAAAACAATTTAATCCCGAGCTATTTCAAACAGAACTTTCACAATACAACTGGACCCTCTAAAACACCTCACACTAGACAAGGCTGTTGAGCACTTCAACTCAGCATTCCTTGCAATCCTAAACCAACAATTAGAATAAAACTAAAACAGCACCCTGGCTAACCTCTAATACTAAACATAAAATAAAACTCAGAAATAAATCTTGGAGCAAATGGCGTTCCTCTAGAAACCCAAAAGATCATCAAACCTTTAGAGAGCTTAGAAACAGTACCAAAAGCCATCCTTTCAGATAAAAAGAATTATTACTGTAAACTTCAGCAATCCACTACAAAGAACCTAAAAGTTCTGGTCTACAATTAACAATCTACTTACCCCAGGCAAAACAGTTACACCTAACCCACAGGACTCTGACCCTGATGATCACTCTTTAATAGCCAACAACTTCAATACTTTCTTTACCACTTCTATTCAGAGTCTAGCTGACCACCTATCTCCTGTCACTTCTCCGCTGCTCTAACTCTATCCCTCCCTTCAACTTCAACCCATATCCACCTCCTATATACAATCACTTTTACAAAACTGAAACCCACTACCCCTCAGCAGATAAGCTTCCTGCTGAATTCCTGCAAATAGCAGCTAAAACTATTGCCTACCCTGTCTCTATCCTAATAAACAGATCCATAAAAGAAAGTACTTTCCCAGCAATTTGGAAAATATCATACATCATACCCTTACACAAAGGAGGTAAATCTACTGACCTTTCTAACTTTAGCCCCATCGCACTATTATCTCCTCTAGCCAAAATCATGGAAAATGTATACACAAACAACTACTCAACCATCTCCTCCATAACAACCTACTAGCTAACACTCAACATGGATTCAGACCCTCACACAGTACTACCACAGCTCTACTTTCTTTTACCGACACTATCAACTGCAACCGTAACAACAACAAACTAACCTCTTCACTTTTCCTAGACCTATCAAAGTAAACCATATACTTCTTCTACACATACTTAAATCCCTTGCCCTGGATTACTCTTCAATAACCTGGTTTTCATCTTATCTTGAAAACCGACAACAAGCAGTACTCTGGAAAAATTCTCTATCCGCTCTACTACCCATCTCTTACCCCAAGGATCTATACTAGGCCCACTTTTATTTTCTGTCTTTATTAATGATCTCCAATCATCTATCCAAAACACTACCTGCATACAATATGCAGACGATTCTACCATAATTTGTACAGCTTCCTCTCAAACAGAACTCCAGTCTCTGACCCAATCAACCTTTTCAACCGTTGAACAATGGTTCTCAAAAAGATGTCTTCTCCTGAACCCCAAAAGCTATTACTATTCTCACCTACCCACAAATCAACTCAACTAAACTTCACTATTACTGCAAGTGATAATTCCCACATTTCCCCTGACTCTACTACAAAACTGCTAGGTGTTACTATTGATAATAATCTTAATTTTGATTATCACATCAACAACACAATAAAAGCAGTGAATAAAAAGATTGGCTCACTGTATAGAATCAAACCCTTCCTTACACCCAAAGCACGAACCACGTTAGCACAATCCCATCTTATCTCTACCCTGATGTATGCTTCCCCTATTTACACTAATCTCTCTAAAGGTAACCTTAGGAAACTAACTACATCTTACCACAACATAGCTCGATTTGCCACAGCATCTAAGTATAGAACCCACCACTGTCTAAACCTAACAGTATTACACTGGTTGGAACTTCCTAACAAGCTTATCTATCAACAACTTCTAATAGCACACAAAATTCTTTATCAACCATCAAAAACACCAGCCCTTAGCAACCTCTTGACTCCTTACAGTAACCTGAAACAACTACGCTCCTCTGAAAAGCTACAAGTCAACACTACTAGAATTACAAATTCTGCAGGAAACTGCCTTTTCTCAAACTCAGTTGGTAAAATATGGAATAAGCTCCCACACATATCTCCTCTCTACCCACTCTTCCTCTCTTTAAAAAACAACTTCTTTTACATCTAAACAATTTCTGGCTATGCTCTTGCACCACTCCAGACTAACCTGCTCTCATCTGTCTACTTTCATACTTCTTTAATCAACTCTGTTATGCTTCTCTCAGATCACATAATGTCTTAATGATTACATTGTTACTACCATTCTCAAACATGAATAAAAAAAAAAAAAAAAATTTTATTTTACAATTAATGTTTTTAGTATTCAATGCATAGTTGGTATTAATTGTTTTTTCTTAGATTTGTACAACCATACCTGGACTAATATCATTGTATTTTGCTGATGGCCTGTCTCATAAGTGTATTGTACTTGTTTTTAAATTACCTTGCTTTTATCAGTGGAGCTTTTCTCCCCGGGCCTCTACTGAAAATGGACTTTGATCCAGCTAGACTAGCCCGGTCAACAAATGTAAAATAAAATAAATAAATAAAATAAATAAATAAATGGCTAGTTGGACTTTGATAGTGGAAGCAGAAGCTCCTAGTTCAAAAAGTGAAGTCAGAAATTCCAAGACCTTGTCAACCGGGGCCGAAAAGGGATTTAAATTATTCGTACAGGCCCAGATTGAGAATCTCTTCCATTTGCCAATACAGAGTTTCCTGGTAGACAGTTTGAAAAGTTAGAATTTTTTTGTACTGGGGAAGGTAATTTGCTCTGCCTGGCAATTAATGGAATTGGAGATGCCAAGTTGTCAGCTTGATATTGTGCAGGTTGGGATGTACCAGCACCTGCAGGTGAGCCAGCAGGACTGGAACTGGGTCCAGAATCAAAGGAAGGTGAATAAGATGATGCCAAAGGAAGAAGAACCAGACTTAAGGGGCTCAATAGGTTGCAATGAGGATCACTTTGCTTCTCAACCTTTGGGCCTTCTTCAAAAAAGGGGAAAGAGTGATTGGGGGAAAGGCATAAAGACCACCCTGTGGCCAATCGAGGCAGAGTCTCTCTCTCTGGGAGTCTCCCTGTGGGGGAATTAGGGTGAAGTAGCTGCTGCATTTGTTCAAGTCAGTGGCTTGAAGCAGTGGATGCCTGGTTGGGACAGTAGTAGTCTAGGCATAGAAACACACTGAATCCGCATAGCCCCAAGTCAGCTGTTACCACTGCCATGCATTTGGTGAACACCCTGGGGGCTGTGCTGAAACCGAAGGGCAGCTCGCTGAATTGGAAAGGACTGGCTCCCAGCTGGAAGCAGAGGAAAGCACAGTTGTGTACCTACCATAAATGTAGATGTTCAAGTGTATTCACTGTTGCAGTCATTACTCGGGTTATCCTGCTGGCAGGCTACCCGCAGTCAGCCAGAATTCCAACGTCTAGGTCCGGCATCGGTTGCTGTCACCTCTTCCCTGACGTCAGTGCGCCAGGGGTATAAAAGATTCAGCCAACGCGATTTTCTTCAGTTTTTCTTGCTCCAGATGTCAGGTGCCCCAAATAGGTAGGCTGAAAAATATAGCAATAAGAAATGCATGCACAAAAATAACATTCCATCTACAAGCAAATGCACCAAAAAGGTTGTATAGGATAGAGAAGCGCAGATAAGTCCCAGCAAAGAGAAGGGGGATGGTAGGTGGGTAACCTGGACTGCAACAGTGAATACACTAACATCTACATTTATGGTAGGTACACAACTGTACTATGTTCGTGTTTCACTGTTGCAGTCATTACTCTTGGGTTGAATCCCAAAGCCGAGGATGGGTGGCTGGGCTAAATACGATTAGGAGAGACTATGAAGCCCTGCAGAACTGCAGTGGCAAAGCCTGCTCTGGACTAGAGTAGAGGCGCAAGTGGTAGTGCTTTGTAAAGGTGTGCACTGAACTCCAAGTTGCAGCCTCTAAGATTTCTTTGGTTGGTAATCCTCTGAGGAAGGCTGCTGAAGTGGCTGCTGCTCTGGTGGAATGAGGCCTAATGCCCTTAGGCACTGATTTGCCATGTTGAGAATAACAGAAATGGATGCAATGGTCTATCCATTTAGAAATAGTCTGTTTTGAGATAGCCTTTCCTTGTGATCTCACAGCATATAAACACAAAGTTGCTCAGTCTTTCTGAAAGCTTTAGTTCTGTCCAAGTAGAAGCGTAACTGCCTGTGTATGTCTAAAGAATGCAGAATTCTCTCACCCTTATTCTGTGGATTTGGGTAAAAGGTAGGCAAGTGAATGGTTTGATTGAGGGCCACACTGGACACCACCTTAGGCATAAATGTAGGGTTTGTCCTCCGAGAAACCCTGTCTGGATGAAAAATGATGAAAGGTTCCACAGCCATGAGTGCTTTTAACTCAAAGACTCGCCTTGCAGAGGTTATGGCTATGAGCAGAGCCGTTTTCCAGGACAAGAATTTAATATCCGCTGTTGATGCTGGCTCGAAAGGAGGCAGTGTGAGTTTTTCCAAAACATAATTGAGGTCCCAGGCCGGAATTGCTGCTCTCCTTGGAGGCCTAATGTTTTTGGCCCCTCTGAGGTACTGCCTTATTAAAGGATGAGAAAAGATGGGTGGTTCCGTATTGTAATGGGCTGAAATGGCAGAGGCATGAATCTTAATTGATGAAAAAGAAAGGCTTTTGGTTCAGCATCTGTTAGGTATTGTAAAATCTGAGGGAAATTTGGTACAGACATGTCAATGCCTTGGTCCTGGTTCCAAGCACAGAATCTCTTCCATTTTTCTGCATAAGATTTTCTGGTACTGGGCCTCCTGGCCTCCAAGATAACATCCATAACAGCTTTTGAAAGAAGAGTTTTCTGAATGGCTACATTATCTATCATGCTGCCAGATTTAAGGTCCTGAGTTGGCTGTGCAGGATCTGATTGTTTTGTTGAGTCAGCAAGTGAGATGTTTGAGGCAATATACATGCTGGACCTTGAGACAAGCTCTTTAGGATTGGGTATCAGTGCTGGCGTGGCCAGTCTGGTGCAATCAGAATCATTTTCGGCTTCTCTTGTCTGACGTTTAGGAGTACTCTGAGAAGGAGAGGCAGTGGGGGAAAGCATAAACTGTTAGATTTTTCCAGCTGAATGATAGGGCGTCCACTTTCCATGCTTGCCTGTGGTGAATCCTTGTGCAAAATCTCTGCAATTGACAGTTGTGAGGGGAGGCAAATAGATTATGTCTGGGCATCCCTATTTCCTTATCATTCTGAAGACTTGTGGATCCAGTTTCCATTCGTGGGGATCCATGAGGTTTCTGCTTAGTTCGTCTGCCAGAGTATTTGTTTTTCCTGGCAGGAATTGTGCTTGCAGGTGAACTTGAAAAGCCAATGCTGTGTCCCATAAGGTCATTGCTTGCCTGCAGAGGGGGGTAGGAATGAGTACCTCCCTGCTTGTTTATGTACCACATGACCGTAGTGTTGTCTGTCTTTATCAGTAATTGTCCTGGATGAAGCAGGTCCTTGAAAGCGGTCAGGGCATTTTGAACAGCTAGCATCTCTTTTTGATTGATGTGAAGATGCATCTGGTTTGCAGGTCATGTGCCCTGAATACATT
Organism: Protopterus annectens; assembly: GCF_019279795.1. NCBI lineage: Eukaryota > Metazoa > Chordata > Ceratodontiformes > Protopteridae > Protopterus > Protopterus annectens. Next base: position 543,123,975 of record NC_056726.1, read on the forward strand.
TTCCTGCCATATGGGCCCCCCTCCCCCGGCATAATCTGATGCATCTGTTGTCAGTGTCTGTCTGGCTGCGGATAAACTGAATGGCAGACCCTTGTTGTGGTGACAGGCCTCTGCCCACCATCGAAACTCCTGTTGTAGGCAGGGAATAAGTGCAATTACTGTTTCCAGGCTGTGGCAATGCTGAGTCTAAACACTTTTCAGATACCATTGTAGTTTCCTCATATGCAGTCTGGCATATGGAATTAGTAGAATGCAGGATGCCATGAAACCCAAGGCCTGCAGGATTTTCCTTGCAGATAAGTGGGTTTTTGTTGCCAATTTCTTGAAGTAGGTAGTCAGTTTTTGCTTGTCTGGCGTGAGATAAGCCATCTGGGCAGTTGTATTTAAGCTTGCACCCAGGAATATTATCTCGAGAGGGCACTAGTTTTGATTTCTTTTCATTTACTGTGTACCCTAGGCCAATTAGTAATCTTTTTTACAAATGCCATATGCTTTAAAAGAGTGTCTTTGTTCTCTGCTTGAATTAGGCAGTCCAAGTAGGGATATGTTTGAATTCCTTTTTGTCTGCAAAACGCAATTACTGGTGCCAGGCATTTTGTAAAGACCCTGGGTGCAGTAGATAAGCCAAAGGGCAGTGCAGAGAATTGGTAATGCATTGAACCAGCTATGAATATGAGGCATCTTCTGCAAGATTGTCTGATTGGGACATGCAGGTATGCCTCTTAGGTCCAAAGTTACGAGCCAAGCCTTCTTGCCCAGCATGGGCAGTAGCTGCTGAAGAGTAAACATCTTGAATTTTGGAACTTCCAGAAACGTATTTAGTATAGACAGGTCCAGAATTGGTCTCCAGGTTTTGTCCTTCCTGGGTACTAGGAAAAGTCTGGAGTAAAATCCTTGCCCCTGCTCTTGTGGTACTTGCTGAATGGCCTTCATGTCTATGAGGGCTGTAATTTGTTTTTGTGCCTCTGCCCATTGATTGTGTGGCAGGTCTGGCATGCCCTTTGACCTTGGTAGAGGTGTGAAAATGGAACATGTAGCCTTGGGGCACTATGTTCAGAACCCATTTGTCTTGGGTAACCATTTGCCAATTTGATGAAAAAAGTGCTAGTTTTCCCCCTAAGAGGGCTGTCAAAAGAAAACTGCTTGGAACTGGTAGAGGAAAGTCATTGGGACGGTTTCCTGTAAGGCTGTGATTTGTCTTCTCCGCTTTTGGAGGTAGGAGCACCCCATTTTTTAAGCCTGTATGAGCCTTGGGGCGGAGATCTGCCTCTGGGATGCATGTACCTCCCTCTCTGTGATCCGAGTCTGGAGAGACCACTTTTTAGAAGGCCAGTTCCTGCTAAACCTGGGTGGCTGTACCTGTAAGAAATCCTTGACTGTCTGCATGGATTTTGCTTTTATCCTCCATTTTTTTCAACACCTCTTCTGCTTTAGTACCAAAGTATCATGCTGTAATGGGGCATCTAACAATTTTGCTTTAACATGATCAGGCAGATTTTGTTCCTTTAACCAAGCATGCCTTCTAATAATAGAACCTGTAACAGCGGCCCTACAAGAGGCCTCCAGTGAATCATAACCACATTGCAAAGTATGCTTTCCTACTTGTTCAGTTGCATGCAATAAATCCTGCAATTCCTTGTTCTCTGAACATTCAGCATTTGCCAACATTTTCTGTTTAAGTAGTGACATTAAATATTGCTGATATTTAAGCATATGAAATTGACAATCTAAAGCCCTTACTGCCAGGGTGGCAGAAATGTGAACTTTTTTCCCCCATCTGTCTAGAGCCCTAGAATCCCCATCAGAGGGGACAGGTTTTTTGCAGTGGAAGCTTTAACCCCCTTGGGGCCCTGAGAAATAGTTTCAGGGTCAGCAGCAGTGTTTTTATATAGGAACTTATGAGAGTCCGGGACCCTGTAGTACCTGTCTGGCTTAGCAGGTGTAGGGGGGTAAAGAGTCAGGGGACAGTCTGGACTCTGAAAATACATCTACAATATCTAGAACAGGTGGAACAGCAAGAGGTCTGTGCTGAGGAAGAAGCAGGAAGTCTCCGAGCCTTTTCTTAGACTCAGAATAATCTTGACTCTCCCAGTGGAAATGTTCCCTCTTAGTATGCAATGTTTCCCCCAAAAGAATAGTCCTCAGGAGGAGAGGCTGAAGGAATGGATTCTTCAGCATCAGAATCCTCATAGGGAAGCATGGAGTAATCCTGTTCAGAAGAGGAATCAGAGGAAATAGATAACTGATTAGAAGAATCATACTCTGTCTCTTGCCTGGGCCTCTTATCAGGATGGGGATGGGAGCCCCTAATCAAAGTAATTAAGTCTTCGGCCATTTTGAGCATCTGTTTTTTAGGCATGGAGTAGGAGAATGCTGTACTTGTTTCTTTGTCTTTAGAGCTGCTTTAGTCTTTGAAGCTGAAAATGGCTTAACATATAGTTGTGTAGGTCTGAAGACACCCTCAGAAGCCAATGCCTGCTCAGCGGCTCCGGACCCATCTGAGGGATTGATTTCAGAGTGCCCAATACCTTGAGTATCCAGAGGCCCACGTGAGAGTCTGTAGCAGCCTGTGGCTCTTAGGTAGCGGACACCAGGGGCTGTGAAAGCGCCTCACTGAGGACCGGCAACTGGCCTAGAAGAGGCTTCGTCAGTTTTGGACCTAGGATGCTTATCCTTACGTTTTTTTGTAAACTCCAGTTGTCGGCTGTTCCGCCGGCATTATATAATTAAATCTTCGGCCAAAGTAATGAAATGCAAAATTGAACAGACGCTTGATAGTGCGTTGGTTGAATCTAGCACAAAACTGACAGCTAGCAACGTTGTGATCAGGGCCCTAGGCAAGGGATACAGTAAGAGTGAAAATCTTTATGGAGGTATTTGCTTCCCACAAGAAATACAATTGTTAACTTTTTCTGACATCGGTCAGGAGCAAGAAAAAAGTTTCCCCAACAGGGTACTTAGCTTTAATGAAGACTTCGGTTCTGAAATTCGGATTTGAAAATCTCAGGAGTCGGCCAACCGGCACTTGCGAACTGCTTTTGCTTCGGGCGCCGCACGGCAAGAAAGACTGAAGAAAATGGCGTCGGCTGCATCTTTTATACCCCTGGCGCACTGATGTCAGGGAAGAGGCAACAGCAACCGACGCCAGACCTAGACTTTGGAATTCTGGCCGACTGTAGGTAGCCTGCCAGCAGGATAACCCAAGAGTAATGACTGCAACAGTGAAACACTAACATCACTCTGGACCGTTTGTCCATCTTTATGTGGTAATATGCATCCTAAATGTCTATAGAGCACACTCAATCATTCTAGGGAGGCAAAAAGATTGCAGCAAAGCTGGCTGCAGCGACAAACTTTATCACTAGCTTGCAATTGAAAGATCACTCATGAGGCAGGAGGATGCATCTACTCAGTTTGTCTGCTATCACGTTGGAGCTCCCCGAGATAAGCATTGCTATTAGAAAGCAGTTGGAAGTGATAGCTCATTGCCAAATCCTGAGCACTTCTCAACAGTGAGCAGGATCTGCTTCCACCTTGCTTGTTGATGTACCAGACTACTGACTTTTTGTCCGATTGAACTGCAACTGTCCCTGAAGAAATGGCAGACTGAAAAGGTTTGCAACGCTAGAAGCACTGCCCTCAATTCTAGGACATTGATGCAGAAACTGGCCTCTTGCAGGGACCAAGCTTCTTGAACCGTTCTTCCAGATAATGCCCCCTCACCCAATCTGGGAAGAGTCCATGGTCACTACGGCGGTGGGCAAAGAAGCAAAAGGGTGGCCCCATAGATTTTCCTCGGACTTCACCAGGCTAGATCCTTCTTGCAGTGATTTATCAAAATCAAGTAAGACATCAGCTGGGTCAGTATAGACCATTGCATCGCTAAGTCATTGAAGCAGGCTCATGTGATACCTTGTGGGGGGTTATGGTCACTGCCACAGATCCCTGAGCTTGTAGGACGGGAAGAACAGGAACCTTGTTTTTGGAAATTAGTTGTACTTGCAACCTTAATTTTTGTAAACTGTGTAGAGGGAAAGAGGCTACACAAGAAACTGTATTGAGGCATGCGCCTATAAATTCTAGGTCTTGTGTTGGGAGTAAACTGATTTTCACTGTTGATCGTAACTCCCAGAGACTGGAAAAGGTTCAATATGAAGTCTGTGGCTTGAAGCAGTAGACGCCTGGTTTGGGCAGTGATAAAGCCAGTCATCTAGGTATGGGAACACACTGAATCCACACAGCCTCAAGTGAGCAGTTACCACTGCCAAGCATTTGGTGAACACCGTGGGGGCTGTGGTGAAAACGAAGGGCAGCACTCTGATTTGGAAAGTACTGGCTCCCACCCGGAAGCATAGGAACATTTGGACTGTCCATTTTTATGTGGTAATACGCATCCTGAAGCTCTACACAGCACATTCAATCATTCTCCTTCAGAAAGGAAAGGATAGACTGAAGTGTGACCATCTGGAATTTTGTTTGCTGAACAAAACTGCTCAGAAGGCCGAGATCTAAAATTGGTCTCCACTTCCCTCAGTCTTCTTTGGCACTAAAGAATCTTGAGTAAAAATCAGATCCTCTTTGGTCTGGTGGGACTTATTGGATGACTCATCTAGCAGCTTTTGAATTTCTATGGCTGCTTGGTCCCTCTGATTGGGCGGAACATCGGAGACTCATTTTGGGTTGTTTGAAAAGAGAGTAAAGGGAATTTGGTAACCTCTGGTGATAATTCGCTGTACCCAAGTATCCAAAGTTATCAGTAGCCAGGCTGTCTGGTGCAGTGAAAATCTTCCCCTGACTGCTTCCAGTGGTAAGCAATCGGGCCTCCATTCAAGAGCGCTGGTAGGGCTTGCCAGGAGAAGGAATCTCTGGAGCCTTGATTTTGCGGACCTCCTCTGCCATGGGGAGGATGTCTTCCACTTGAACCTTGTCCTTGCATTTAATCTCAACCCTTATATATGCATCCCCTAGCTATACTAAACTATGTAAAAGCAATTTGAACAAGCTTTCCATCTCCTACAATAACATTGCAAGATTTGCAAATGGGTCAACCTACAGAACCCATCACTGCAATAATATTAAACTAGGCTGGTTAGAACTGTCAAATCTAATTCTACTGAACCAACTAAAAGTGGCCCAAAAGATACTGTATCAACCTTCAAATACTCCAATACTCACTAACCTATTCACCCCCTACGATAACCTAAAGTCCCTGCGCTCAAATTACTAGTTCAAATAAAAAAAACAACAATCTGGCCGGCAATTCACTGTTCTCTAAGGCAGTAGGAAAAACCTGGAACACCCTCCCTGATCACCTAACCTCCCTATCCTCAGCTCCCTTATTTAAAACCAAACTTAAAACATATCTTAAATCTCACTGGTTATGCCCCTGTGCTAATCCAGACCAACTACCACACTTGTATCCTGACACTTCTCTACATACCAGCATAAGCTAGTTAATACTTTACTAACAATAGTGTGCATGTCACTATACTGATTAATAGTGTTCCATTTAAATAACTAATTGTATACTAGCAAATAATGTGCGTGTGATTTTGTTCAATAGTGTGCTTTTTGTTTACATAGTTTTAAACATTTACTGTTTAACTGTACTGTTAATATTGTGCTACATATTTTTTATTCATCTTTGTATCTACATCCTTAGCTGTCTTTTAATAGGAATCATGTTACTCATATGTCAAAAGGCAAGGAATTGTATAATAGACAAAAACTTTACAATGTACCTGTGTCTTGTAAATACTACTCCGAAGTGTGGAGCTTTTCTCCCCGGGCCTCCACTGAAAATGGACATATATCCAGTTGGACCAGCCCGGTCAACAAATGTAAAATAAATAAAAATAAAACTCCCTCCTTTGCCCAGAGGAGAGTATTCACCACTCGTCTCCTGGAAAGGCCCTTAGGACTTTATGAACCACATTTTTTCCACTCCTCTGATTCCTAGAGTAGGATTGTTGAGGAGTAGAGAAATTAATGCTTATAGCAAAAAGGGTCTTTCCATCTTTTTCACACCTGGCTAGTGTGCGTCTGAATTTGGGGTCAAACAAGTAAGATCTGTCAAATAGCAGCATTGATGAAAGACTTGAAAGATTTCACAAAGTCACACAAGCACAGCCAGATGTAGCACCTTATAACAATGCCTGAACCAGCTGCCCTGGGGTGGCTCCTTCGGCTACATGAGTGATGAGCCACATTGACTAGGTCAATATAGACTCCAGGGTTGCAAGCTGAGGGAAACTATCCCGCACCTCATCAGGGGCAGCTCCCGTGAGGGTATCCGATGGCTCATCAGATCCCTTCGCAGTCTAGTAAAAAGTGTGCCATAAAATTCAAGGACCTAAAAGCGAAGGGCAATGGCGCAAATCCCTCATTCCCAAACTTGTCCATCGTCAGAGACTCTCGGCTAGGAGGGCTGACAGTTGAACTCTCCTCGGCAATTTCTTTTTTGGTGCCCGCCGCCACCACCATGACATCTACTGCTAAACCCTTTCCTCAATGTGGTTGGTCTTCTGGAACTGAGATTTTCTCCGGCCTACAGGGAATTGGCTCTATAGAATCAGGAGCCTTCTACGTCCAGAGTGACAAGATTAAGATAGTCAGCAGGTGGGGTCAGCAGGAAGTAGATGGGCAAGCACCGAAAACCTGCAAGAATCCTCTGAGGATAGGTTACTGGACTTCCAACCACCCCTATGTTTAAGATTTCCAGGATGTCTCCAAATCAGACCTCTTCAGGGGGTGACTGGGGAACCCTCCCCATCATCCTAGTCTGAGTCATCTGTGATGGATTTTTCTGGAGAATCTAGATGCTTCCTCTTGCAAGTCTTCTTATGGAGGTGCTTCCTCAGTGGGAATCAATAAGAAATACTCCAAAGAAGAGAGGCCCTGAACACTGTTCTTGCTATTTTGGTACCTGCTGTCCTGATGAGAGATGGTGACAGCTGCAGTCCAGAAAGGTACAAATGTGACACTCCAAAGTAGAAGGGGCGAGCTGAGAGCCTGCAGAGGCTAAAGCTCTCTCCATGATCTGGAAAGGCAGGCCCACCTAAAGAAGGATGGGAGCCTGGAACAGAGAAAGACAACCTCGGAACCAGGGAGATACCCAGCTCCAAAGGACAGACTCCAAACCAGGAGCCGGGGAGGAGTACAAAACTGTCAGTGTTCCAAGAGCCAAGGAGAGCCCCGTAGATACAAATCAGTACCATACCACAGCCCTTTGAGCCAACAGCTGAACTACAGCCCCAAGAGTCTGAGTTCCGACAGAGCCACAGACATCATACCCAATCCAGGTACTGAAGGAGCTTCTGTTGGCACTGTAGAAGCTGGAACCAGGGTAATTGAATTGCTGGGCTCTGAATCTAAAAGGGAAGTAGGAGGAAGATCAGGAGTTGTCCTGGGAGAAAAGACCAACTTCCAAGAGAGAGGGAGGTCTGAGCGGGTACAGGAAGGCCCCTGCCCACCAAAAGCTGATCCATTCATCTCACCACGTCTATCTCAGAAAGACTTCTGGTTGATCGGACCAACATTCCCAAGGGAGAGACTGGCCTATCCACGAATGGACTAGGGAGTTTACCCAAAAATGGGTCTATAGAAGGGGAGTATCTTGCACTAGGAGGTACGAATGCTTTGATCTTTGGCACTGTATGCTGTGGAGCAGATGGACAAGTCGGAAAAGTGTGGTGATGAGGTTGTCTGTGCTGAGGCTGGTACCAAGGGGGTCATAACTATTGGTGCTAAAGGCAGTTTCACAATTAACTTTGGGACCTTACTCTTCAGTTCCGAAGAGACTGAAGGAACCGGAGACTTATGCCTTTTGGAGGCTGGTGCTGATGATGAACTCTGCACTGAATGACTTCTCTTTTTTTTGCTCAAATTTAGAAGACTCTCTTCTTCAAAGGAGGATTTCAACGACCCCTTTAAAAACACTCATTCCAGTGTTCTGCCAAAGTTCTGGAACTAAAACCTTGGCAGATCTTACAATAAGTTTCTAGATGGGGTGCACCCAAGGAACATATACATAAAAAAATGCTTGTCTGAAAGGGCCATCTTTCTTCCACAATCTTGGCACTGCTTAAAGCCAGATGTGCCTTTCTGCTGCTCAAACATTTTGAAAAAATCTCACACACACGTAAAGGACAGGAAGGAAACCTGCCAACAATGGTAGGGAGAAATACCTAAAAAGGTAATCAGAAGAGGAAACAAAAATACCAGTGATGGTATAGAGATTACCCAATAGGTAAAAGGGGAGGGCAAAAGGAAAAATTACCAACAATGATAATAGAGAATACCGTTGGGTAAAAAAGGATAGAGCTGATTTATAAGCACACGCATACACTAAATAAAGAAAAAAATAAAGAGCAAGTTTTAAGGGAATATATAGATATAAAGATCAAATTAAGGCACTTAGCTGGAGAGTATCAGCTGACATGTGATCAGAGTGAAACAAAATCTGAGGTAATAGAGAGGGGCATTATGGGTGGAGTCTTGGCTCGAGAGCTTTTTTTGGCTGTCGCGAGCTGTACAACAGTCAAGCCAGTTTCAAGGGTCGAACAGAGTCCTATTTGTCATGAATGAAGACTGACAACAGATAGTGGACTTTTATCTGAATCAATCTCATTCAAAAATAGTTGTTAATGCACTCAATGCATAAACAGAAATCGCATTCTGAAAGTAATAGGAGCTGCCCTGAGTATAAATGGCAAGTCTTGAGAAACTAGGTAAGATGCAAGTTTATTTTACATCTGGTTACCAGGAAAGTCCGACTGAACATAGGTCCTTTTTCAGCGGAGGCCTGGGGAGAAAATCTTCACAAACATCTACATAAACAATGGCTTTCAATTTAGTTCACACAGTCAAATACAAATGATTAGCCATATTTAACATGCAAGTACATCAAAGGATCAGCAATTTGCAGTCTGAGTTTCACTACAAAGTATCTTTTGCATTTAGCAGCTGTCAAAGGGAAAAACCAAGATAAGACAAGGAGAGATGTGATTATGTAAGAAATTTGAGGAGAGACATGGTGAGAAAGCATAAATGATGATCACATGGTAGGAAGGGAGGCTCTAGTATTAGCGTGTACTGTCACATTTGCGGAGCCTGGAGTTCAACAAATGTGACTTTAAGGACTTCTTAAATTCAAGTATAGAAGCTATGGCTGTGATGGGGGTTGGGAGTTTGTTCCAGTGTTTTGTTGTATTGTTAGAGTAGAGGGATGAACCTGCTGTATTATCTTTCGTTACTTTGAGGAGAAATTTGTTAGTGGAGCGTAGTTGTCTGGTACAGGAGTACGGAAGTAAGAGATCTCGTAGTGAGGGGATTTTCTCAGGATGATATAGAATTTTGTGTGTCAGGGTAACTTGATTATACAGTAGCAGATGAGGAAGTTCTAGCCAGTTGAGCTTTTTGAGAGCTAGACAGTGGTGTGATCTGAAGGAGTTGTTGGTAGCAAACTTAGCAATTTTGTTATAGCAGGCTTCTAATTTGGTTAGGTCAGATTTTCGAAGGTTAGTTAGGATTGGAGAAACATATAGTAGAGCTGAAATAAGGTGTGTGCAATAGTGGCCCTAGTAGTGTTAAAAACTGTTTATTCCTATATAGAGTACCTATTTGTTGTGAACTTTCTTTATGGTAAGAGATATGGATATCAAATTTCATGTTCGAGTCCATCTCAACACCAAGAAGCTCTACGCGAGTAATAGGAGATATAATAGTCTTGTTATTGGATATGATGCTGAATGAGATGTCAGGATTGATTTATAGAAGCAAGCTGTACTCTTCTCCCTTTCCTAAAAGCTTTTGGGTCCAAGTCAAACATTTCTGCAAGCTGTTGAAATATGCTTGCTTTGCTTGTGTTAGAGACAAGAGCAGTTTTACTGTACAAAATAAGAAAAAAATAATTCAGAGTTTACAGGACAGTGAAGTCCATGGCTCGTAAACTTGCCAACACCAGGTCACAGGGCACCTCCTGCAGGAAAAAAGTCATGCCCACTTATTCACAGACATCTATCCAATCTTCAAGCTTTGATACACTTGTTTTCTTTAAGGCAAACTGTTATTTCATGATTACTCCAGGGATGGAGGAAGCCATGAGTAACTTTAGTGGAAAAGCTCACCAAGACTGACAACTTGCTGTGAGGGAAAGGTTAGTTTACTTTTGATTTTTTGTATTTTGTACTACTTCAATTTTGTATAATGTGATTGGTTTTCTTTACACTTTTATTTGTATTCTGCTTTGATTTGCATATTAAAACTTGAGACCACAGCTGTGTCTCTTGCGAGTCGCAGTATTTTTCCACAGCATCCAATCCTATTGCAGCTGTGTTCTTTAAACACAACAGTCTTTCTAGTTGCCTGCCCCTTATGTTAACTTCACCACATATCTCCTTCCCTCTCCCCTTTCACTGGCTGTTGTAACCACATCATTTTGTGAAATTACTCCTTCAACTACTTAAACTTACTGGCCATCCCACTGTATTCCATGGAGTCAGAAAACAAAAGTGCCCACCCCATTTCAATCTATCCTGTTTTTTTTTTTTTTTTTTTAATTAGTGGCTTTCCACTTTGACAACAAACCAGGAAACAGGTATAGGCACTCAAAGCAAACTGATAAATCCAAAGAAAGTGCCAAGGTCCGCTTTTAGGTGATCCAAACAACTTTATTTCACAGAATTAAAAAAAGTCACGCTGCTTAGTGAACCCAATAGCAGCAGCTTTCCACTTTGACAGCTGAAACATTAGTTACTCCCTTTTTCATACTTAACTGCTTAGTGCACATGGCAGTGTTCATTTTACTCATTTCATCTTACCTTTAAACATCTACTGTAAGACCACCAGTTACTAGAAAGCCTACATTCTGCCTCAGTAGTCATCTTGGGATTAGTGTTTGTTTTCTCCTGGTAACAGGAGGAGGACAGGGACATTTCCTGGAGACTGCTGATCACAAGAAAGCTTAATAACTGCATAAGTGACATCTTGGACGTTGTGCTTATATTCTGATTCTGGTGATTGAAGGAGCAGAGTGCATTAAATCCAGACCGTTTCTGGGTGGACAGTGAATGTCTGCTGAATGTTCTTGATTGGGCTGGCTGCTATTCAAGGCATCTACCAGAAAAAGGCTAACAACTAGCCTACAAACCCTTGCATTATCTGGGATAATACGGTGGATCACTAAAAATGCTGTGGCCTGCTTCTCATCTTGGGATTGGTGCCAACATTTTGCTTCTGGTGAGAAAAGAAGCAAAGGAGCATGGTTTCCCAGCAGAGTGAAGCTGTGGTGAGACTAGCACTAATAGTAGAAAAGTAGTGAAAATCCCCTCTTCATCATTCTTAAGCTAATTCTTTGTTTTCAAGTACTGCTCAATTTGCTTCTAACTTCAGAATATCTGCCCCAATACTTTATCCTTAGATTTTCATCTTCGATGTACTAGTTTCCCCTCAAATGTTTGGCCATGCCCTTACAGACACCTTGAGTGACATTCTTCCTATTAAAACACGACTGAAATTTCTCCAGTACCTAGCTGCACACAGGACAACTAGTTTGTTGTAACAAGCTCTGTCCCAAGAGTTGCAAACCAAAAACTCCTGACATTGCTTTATATGCTCACTCCAGCTATCTAATCAATAAAAAAGGGCCTGTTGCCATGGTTATGAACTTTCCCCACTATCTCCACTGCTAGCTTGGTGGATACGGGCATCCTAAGGCAATGTAGAAAACGACTCGTTTTCTGACAACCAGTTAACTCTCAAACTAATATGGTATGTGATGCATGTATTTACACAATGTCACTGGAGGCAAAGGTCTCACATAAAAGTACTCCTAATGCCAATGAGGAAATCAGTAGTATACACACTGTACCCATCACCCACAATTCAAAGCAGACCTATAGACCCACATATGCTGAGGCACTTAAATGTAATCTTCCTAAACCACAAAGACCTCCTAGATGAAATACACATGAATACCCTCAAGCAGCCTCAAATGCACTCTTTCAAAAGAACACGTACATCAACAGAGCCACATCTCACGGAGCTTCTACCTCTAAACCCATAAGGCAAGCTACCACACAATCCAACATTTTGGTTACTGGAGACTCCATATAAAGATACACTGATGTCCCTCTCACCAGGATGAGTAAAGATAAAAGTCTCAGTCAGTTGCTTATCAGGGGCTAGGATCCACCACATTACTCACGCACTCAGGTCATTAGACCACAAGTACCAGTATGGCTCAGTCTATGTGGGAGTAAATGACCAGAGATGTACCTCCCTGGACTATAAGACAGACATCATGGAGGTCTCGGAATGTGCATCTCAGGCTGGTACGAGACTAGCACTGAGCAGCACTTTACCTTCGCCAGATGATGCCACAATACGAACAAGATGATTGGCTAATAACTGGCTTAGTTTCTGGTGTCATTCTAAGGGGGGTGCAAAATTTGTCAGCTTGGAAGGAGATGGCAAACAGACCACGCTGCTTTTGCCAGGGATAGTCTCCACCTCTCCCCTCTAAGCTTTCAAATATTGGCTAAACCACAGTCTTCCCCCATAGTGCCTTTATCACATCACTTCCTTGCCAGCTATAGGTCTCCCCTCTATGACCCAGGAAACCCATACCATGTATTTAAACTTATTAGAAACATTAACCATCCAACCAAATACCATATTCATGCAAGACTCAACATACAGATTCCTGGATTTTGTAAACACAAACTCCCTGAACCAGTCAATACATCCATACTCAATATGGTCCTCACTAATATGGCACAGTGCTGCATACCCCCTACTGTAATGTCTTCCCTGATAAGATCAGGCCACAAAATGGTCTCCTCTGAAGCAAAAAATAAAACCTGGACCACCAGCTAAACCTGGAATATTCAGGATCTACTTTAAGGCTGACCTCCTAGTATTAAGTGATAACCTGGCAAAATTTCAAGCCCCCATAATTCCAGAGATCATCACTGCTTATAACTGCTCACAGAAATCCTGTGCAAGCATGTTAATAGCTCCACAGAGGCAGCTGTACCCACCAGGAAGAAGTACAGAACTCAAAAAAAACAAGCCACTCTGGTGGAATCACAAAATCAACAGGCTGTATAACAAGGAAGAAAATCATGGCAAAAATTATGAACTGCAGCACCCAGCAGGATAAAAGCACCATCAAACTAAACTCTCAGAGGACAAATGAAGTCCAAAGTAAAATTTGAGATGAATTTGGCCTCCCAGGCCAAGGGCAACCACAAGGCATTCTTTAGCTATGTCCGCAACCTCAACTGCGATACACAAATGTGTGCAGAGCTCATTGTAAATGGAGCCAGCTATAGTGAGCCAGAAGATATAGCAAACCTACTGGATAATAAATTCAGCTCCAATGTTACCCCTCTTCCCTCAACCTTCCCCTCAGGAAGTACCATCAAATACAACTCCCCCTGCTATCACTAGGGAACACGTCCTTAATGCTCCAAGGCCAAGAACATTGCATCAATGGGCCCAGGCAATATCGCAGGATGCCATCTAAATAGCATGAAACAACCTATCAGGGCCTCTGGAATTGCTATTTAACTATACCCGACAAACTGACTTCATGAATGAACAGCAACAGTATCCCTCTACACAAAGGTGGGCCAAATCATTCTATGCTGCACAACTTATAAACAAAGGTATGGCATCCAATTCCAAGGAAGTTATTGTTCCACTGTATTCGGCATTCATCAGACCTGTGAGTACAATGCCCCCTTTGTTATGTACCTAGCCAGGCATATCCAACAACTGGAATGTCCAGAGGCTCCTCACTAAAAGAATACAGGGCTTAAGTAAAATGCCTTATGAAGACTGCCTCAAGGCTCTATTCCTGTATTCTACCACCTACAGGCTTTTGAGGGGAGATCTATACCTGTCATACAGGGCATTGTCAGACTCCACTCTGATGGATCTCCTGCATATCTGCAAGACAAACAGCACCAGGATAACCTGTTCTAAAGACTTAAACCTTGCCTGTAATATAAATAGGACCTGCTGGAGAGACGGGTATGTATCCCAGAGATTACCCAGTCTCTGGAACAGGCTCCCCCCATCCATATGAAGCAGAGCTCCTCCCTAATTCAATTCAAGTGCAACCTGGATAATTACAAAGGGAACAGGAAATTCATCCCTGGTTTGGCACCTATGTCTCTAATGGACACAACCTGTAAATGTTTCATCTTCCAAGCCCCTGCTTACACTTATCAAGGGTATTAGAACTTGTCAAAGATTTGGGATGCATGGAAAGGCTTAAAAAGTCATTAGCCTATTAAACATCTATGAACAAGTCAGTCCTTCAAGAATGCCTTATTTATTGTTGAAGCTTCAGTCTTCAGTCCTGGATCTTTTCTGAATCATTTGATTTGTGCAGGCAAATGAGATAAAAGAAAATGGGGTCCTTGATGAAAAGGACTGCTACACACAAATCACCACACAGGAGTCTAACAAACAAAGCATACACTAGTACTTCAATCCTGCCTTAGTAGTGGAGGGTCTTTAGTCCAGTGATCTTTTTATAGTTTGGAAGGGAGTTCAAGATGTGAGGATGCACCACACTAAGAAAGGTACTGTATTCTTATAGGGCAGAATAGAGACAATTTCATTCACCAAAAATATGGAACTTTTAGTTAACTGGAGCAGACAGAAGGATTTCCTGACAGATGTGTGGTGATAGAGGACAGGGACTGGTCAATGAATGTTCCAAGACCGCAGATGACCATATCAATTTAGAATGAGGTGCTGTCATTACAATAAAGTTGTTTCAGGATCGGTTTATTAAAGCTCACAATGCTACACTTCTCTGCACTTAAGTTAAGGCCTTTTCCAACACCTTTGATTTTTATGGTTTAAGCCTTTGTCCTAAAATCATCATCAGACGCTGAGCAACCACCTTGCAATCATCTGCAGCTTTTGTCAGCTATATACCTAAATTAAATTAGTGGTCCACAAAACCTAGAAGCTGATGACAAACAGAAGGGGTCCCATTATGGACTCCTGGGGAATCCCACTAGTCACCTTTTTGCTTTCATGAGATGACATCAGCTAGTTTAAGTACTTGGGTTCTAATCAGCCAGTCTACAATCCACCTTGTAACAAAGGTCTACATTAAGGTATATAAATGCTTACTTATAATTCAGTTAAGAGCAAGGTTAAAGGCCTTGGACATATCTAGGTACACTATATGAACTTCAAGGCCACAATCCACAGCTTTAGTGATTTTATCAAAAGCATTTTCATTACCAAGCAGGCAAATCTCCCACTGACAAAACCACATTGCTGCAGGTCATAGCTTCGGAAAACAGATGTAATGTTCCATGCCTTCGCAAATGGCTAATGGGTCTCTGCAGCTCTGGGAATGAGTAGGCCACAGATCCCTCAGACTGAATGCCCAGCTCCAGTATCACTTGAACAAATGGCCCAATTGGATGAAGGTAGAAGACCCAAAGGTAAAGTCCTTAAGGTAGTCAAAAATGCACGAGTAAGACAAGGCCAAGCTAATAATGGGCTATGTCAAACGGATCTAAAATGTTTTGGCCAGAACAAGAAAGCTAGCAGATGAAAACCTAATGCTCTAACACACTGACGGGGAAGTTTCAAACCACTAACTGCTGAAGGTCAGCTTCAACAGAAACCCACAAAACTGTATACCACCACAGACATACAATTTAGCTAAAGATTACTAGGCAACTGCCAGCATAAAGATAGTTCTGAAGTGCAGTGGTGAAAGACTGCACTTGTTAACTAAAAAAAGTTTTCAAAACTTACTTTAGCAACATCAGGTTATGCAAAACCCTTTTAAAGTACTATTAATTACAGACTTCCACAATGGCTGCACACAGAGTAACAGCTTAATTCTGGCTCTTCCAGTGTAAAACAATCGGCAGAAAAGGCCAGTAGACTTGTGTTTATGGGTAAATTTTAGTAAATGGCTAGTAAGTGTACTGCCTGGATGCCAGGGAAAAAGAAATTCAGAGGACCTTGGGGAAAAAAAATCAGCTACAAAAGGTGAAGAAACACTGACTGGGTAAAGCTCTGCAGCTGCTCAGCAAAAAAAGAATGCAGCTTCCAGACATCAATTCCAGTAACCTACAGGAGGATATGAAACAACCACACAGACCTAGTTAAAATAAACCAAACACTGATGGGAGTATATAGACACAAACAAAAGGCTGGAAAAATGGAAGCAGCTTTAAACAAATATTCAGATGAGGTGATAAAGCTGCAAAAATCAGAGGTCGAAATGAAGAAAAGGCTGGCTGAATATGAAACTGCTCAGGAAGAGATGTTAAAAAATAAGAGGACACAGCGCATTGGAAGAGAGATTTTCAGCTATACCAAAGAAGCTAGAAGGAAAAGACTGCATTAATTTTTATGAAAGCAAAACTAAGCAAATGGGCTGGTATTCCACAGCAGGATTTGTTAATTGAATGGGCACACTGTGTATGCTCCATAACTGGCTTTGAGAAAGCAACCTAGACCTTTAACAATAAAGAAAGGGTACCTCCTAATGCTAAAGTACAGCTATCAGTAACAAGCAAAAACAGTATTAAAAATGAAACGCTGTACAACAATGGCCATTGAAGTAAAGTTCTCGGAGAATAGGTAGTGTGGTTAAACGATATAAAACTTAAAAGTGCAACATATATAGCAAGAAACTTGCATACATTTCCAGTACTTAAATTAAATGCACTTACAAGATATTCACACTGTGAATGCAGTTATACCATAGCGAAATGATGGCTCCAAAGTATCCAGTTTTATGATGGCTTCAAAGTATCCAACCTTTTTGGTCTGATATACAAAGTATCCACACTGAAGATGTAGTAGCTGCTACGTGACTGTGATGAACTCTGATAACAGCTTAACCAGTCTAACAGATCAAATAAAAGCTTCTAGCTTTAATGGCAGTTAAAATCCTTTTATTGTATGAAATGTTAAAATCTTCATGTCAAGTTAAAATCTTGATGTAGAATAAAACAGTCCCTATGTATTCCAAACGATAAGCGCTTTCTGTATCTTCTTCAGATCGTAGTGATTGGGACAGGAAGTTCCTTTTTAAAGTGCTTGCTTCCTTTACTGTTGAGACAATCATTCAATCATCACACTGTCAATCAGCTGTTTAAATGCACCAATCCTCTTTCCTCTCAGCTGGGGGTGTTCCATTTCCTATACTTTTTGCTTTTGAGGAGTGTGACCAGTCATGAATTATTAAGCCAGACACACCTCCATGTTAACTGATAGTTGGTGGTCTAGCTTTTAGTATAGGTTTTAGTGGAATGATGTTATTCAAGCCTGGCTCAATTATCAGCACGGAGGTTCACAATCCACTTACTCTCCCTGCATTCAGTAATATTTTCAATGTCGCCTTTCCTTATTCCACTATATACATTCTCTATCACCTAATAAGTGAAAGAGTGACCGACATTTCTTTCAGCATGCGTTGCTAAAGCATTATGTGGATCTTTATTGGTAATGTCTCTTTGATGTCTCAAAATGCGATTTTTAAACATCTGATTAGTTTTTCCTACATAGAATGCAGGGCATAGTTTACAGGTAGCCATGTACACAACATTGGGGATTATACAGGTGGCTTTGACATTAAAGGTGTATTTCTTCTTTGTCCTTGGATGTTCAAATTCGTTATTACAGTCAATCAGTGGGCATGCTGTGCAGTGGCCACACTTGAACATGCCTTTATGTCCAATGATTTTGTGTTTGCTAAACCCATCCTTTGTGCAAAGTAACCTCTTTAAATTTTTCTTATTCTTGTAGCCAAAGCATGGTGTTTCACCTACAATGTCTTTTAGCTTGGCATCCTGAGGACTGGCCAAAACTGCCTTATTATGGATTTAACTTGTGTGTTGTCTGTGCTGTAAGTTAACATCACTGGTGGTTCTGTCTTTCTTTGGGATAACTTCTTGAAAATTCACATATTTTTCGTTATAGCCTCTCTTTATTAGGTTTTGTTGTAGAAACAAAATTTCCTTTTCTCGTCTCATCTTTGCTACATCTTTTATGTATTATTTTTGTTTCATTTCGCATATTTTTAGTGACATGTTTAGGATGCATGCTGCTTTTCAACAAGTAATGATTTTTCCATGTATTTTTTCGGTGTAATACGGTTTCCAACATGTTTTCGTTAAGAATAACATTCACATCCAAAAATGCAACTTGATTATGAGAGTGTTCTGCTGTCAAGCTTAAAAAACTAGTAGTCTTATTTAGATATTGATGGAATGATTCAAATTGTGGTACGGTTCCTTCCCATAAAATAAAAAGATCCACAAATCGACCATAAAATTTGATGCATTCATACCATGGATTATTTGAGTTCAATACATGCTCCAATTCCCAATCTACAAGCACAAGATTTGAGTAGCTGTTAGCACAAGGGGTGCCCATGGCTACCCCCCATTTTTGCCAATAGAGTGATGTACCATACACAAAATAATTATTTTCCAGTATTAAATCTAATAACAAATCCTACTGGTTTCATTAACAGTTTTTTTTGTGGCTTAAGATCTTCCTTACAGCTTCTACGCCTGCTTCGTTGGGAATGGAAGTGAATTAACTATTCACATCCAGGGTGGTCACAAGTAGGTGGTCATAATCCGTAATGTTATTCATGGTTTGATTTATCTTTCTTAAGTCATCAGTATCCTGCAGAACTGTATCAAAATATTTTAAAATAGTTATCAATTCTTTCCCCACAAATAGTGACATTGTTTCTGTCATCCACCCTTGTCCTGCTACTATAGGCCGTAGTGGAGGGTTATGAAGGTCCTTATGAATCTTAGGAAGTCCATTAATATTCAGAACAGTGGGTTTTGTGATGTTCAAAAAATTGTAAAGGTCCAGATCTACTTGGCCTTCAAGTCAACATATCCTGAAGTAAGGAAGGTGCAAATCCTACCAGAAGTTGATTTTGACAAAATTGTAGCAGAAGGATAAAGTATTAAAGTAGAATACAGCAAAGTGTTTGTGAAGAAAGATTACACATTGTAAACCAGATAGAACAGAAGCAAATGTATTCCACTATTCAGGGAATGTTGAGATGCAGGTATGAGATTCAAACTGCTGTACCCAGCTGTCTTCAAATATTCGGCCTCGAAGGACAATTTTTTTTGATTAAGTACTTGCTAAGAAGGAAATACAAAAGTTTGTCCAACAAAAAGTGAGTTGTGAAACAAATATATTCTGTTACTTCTGGTAATAAAGACCACAGACACTAGACTGTACCTGTAAAGGTAATAAAGACCACAGACACTAGACTGTACCTGTAAAACGGTTTCCCGTGTTTCAACGCAAAATATTAGAGTGAAGGGAATGCGAGAGCCGACTAGAAGGAATGAGACTACATTGGAAATGAAGCAGTGACAGAATGTGGAAGATGGAGCAGTAATAAAACCAGTAAAGTGGGATTACAATGCAACACTTATATTGTGAAGTAACAGAAGAAAATCTGGAAATACTGGACTTTCAGAATTTATTGGAATTGTGGGAGACACTAAAGTATATTCCTAAGTTTATGCCATTAATGTTCAAGAAAAGCATGGGGGGGGGGGGGAGTTAAGAATTTTTTCTTACTAGCACTATTTTTGTGGTGTATGGTTTTCTTTGCATGCTATAAAGTAATGTTTTCTCATTTAGTTTTAAGTGTAATGGGGATTATAAATAGGTGCTGCTGTTCTTTTCACCCGCCTCTTCTTGTTCAGTTTTAAGAAACATAGGCAATGGAATGAAAAAAAAGCCTGGTTAACAGAGCATGACAAGAAAAATGAATGTGCTTTTTCTCATTTTTGCATGGAAAAAGGACTAGATTAACTACCTTAGATTAATTTTGTAAGAAGTTTTAAGAGTAAGCAAGTAAATGAAATATTGAATGAGGCTTTTTTTCCCTAGCAAAAACATGTATGCTCAGTAGCAATTCTGCACCTGGTCGTCATGTTTCCATGGAAACAATCTGATAAAGAGAAACCAGCTCCCTGGTTCTCGTCTCCATGGAGACAATTTGATGGAGAGAAACTGGCTAAAGGCTGGTGGAGAGTAGCTGAAGGAAAACAAAATAACTGAAGAGAAATTGGCTAGAGCATAATATTCTCTGAAAGCATTCAGGGGTTTTCCCAGCTGGGAGAAAATACAAAAACAACTGGCACTTAAGTAGAAGCACAGGCTGCACCATGAATTTTAGCATGTTTAACCTTTATTTTAGGTTAACTCAAGTCTGAGAGAGTGGCTGTCAATTTGGGGCTTTGGTTCCTTTTAGGAGGGCAAAACTTCAATATTTAAAGATGTACATAGTTGTGTGTGCTAGTATTAATAGGTTGTAAGGGGTATTGGGGTGTCTGAGGGCTTTGAATAAAACAAAGATTTGTAAGATGTGACATAGGCTCAAATTGATATGACAAGAAACTGTATAAAGTTCAACCTGTCAGTGTATGCATGCAACATAAAAGCTGGAACTAGACATTTAACAAAAAAGGTCTCTTTCAAAAGGTGGGAATAACTTTTTTAATGCAGTGATGCTTTCTATACTGTCTTTAAATGTCATCGGTCTTACAGATAAATATAAAAAGAACAGTGACCTACATTAAAATGTAGACTGCAAACAGCTACTGAACATGTGAATCTGATAAAGAAAGGTTTTCAGGATGGTTATTCAGCAGAATACCTGGGACAAAGGATAAGAGGAGTACTTAACTGCAAGAGAAGCTCCAATAGTGATAGAAGAGGATAAAAAAAAGATAATGGCATACGTTTGTTTAAAAAAGGTGCAGGAATTGAACAATTTATGTAATTGCTTAGGTTATACGATATATAACCATGTGAAGTATAACTTTTGTTAATTTAAGTTTGATTACTTTTGCATAAATGTAAAGTTGTGTCACAAGTGATAATTCAATAAAGGTGTTTAAAAAAAGTACCAATTGTTTCTACTCATCAGTCTCCCAAATGTAGCCGAAATGAACACTTCATGACACCAGTACAAGCTGGACAATCTTCCCATTCACCTTACTATAAACTCCACAACAAAGTCTCATTTCACATTATAAAGACCAAGATTGGGGGGGACTACTACCCATATCTCCAAGAAATCTACTACTGCAGACACTCAAAATGTTACCATGGACTCTACCTTCCCCAGAGAGAAGAAAAAAAAAAACTTACACACAGCACTTTTCTGACAAGTCCTAAAAATGTCAACATTTCTCAAAACTATTCTAACAAATCTAAAACTTTACTACTCCCTGATATAAAAACTAACCTTTATAACTCAACTACCATCCTCAATGACAAAGCCCAAACATACCTAGTTCCAGTACCTACCTCAGCAATCAAAAACACAAGTGCAGTTCAAGCTGCTCCTCCATTTCACATAATGTACCACCTTACTACCTTAAATCAGCACTAAAGCCACTGCGTACACAGGTGGCATTTTAAGTACAGCTATCAAAAATAATTTAAAAAAGCTATACACATCAGTCCTGTAAAATCCTGTACTGTAGCACCCCTTTACAAAGGCAGTTCCCTCAGCAGAACTAGGGCAAGAGACCCATAGCTATACTTCCACATACACCAAAAAATCCTTGAAAACAGTATTCAACTCCACACAAAAAAAATGCTGCCCAACTGTCAACATGGTTTTTAGCTAGGACAAGGAGACAAAACTGCATTCAGTCTCTCAAATCAAACTAAATGCCTCAGTAGCAACTATCTAGTCGGTGCCATATTTCTCTGTTGAAAGCTTTCAAAATGGTCAACCATAAAACTCTCATGTAAACTTTCCAAGCTCATCCTTACTTCAAAAGGTTTACAAGCTACATTGCTGAGTGTTCGCAGTCACAAGAAGTATCACTGGCCTATACAGATCTTGTATCATGTTCATCTTGGGGTACACTTTACTGAATTCAAAGACATTAATAAAAATACCGTCACCCTGCCAGTATTATACAATACATGGCTAAAACCACCCTTAGTTTTGTTATTTAGCTTTCGACACAAACTCATGACAAGAGACATTCACAGATTCAATTAGGGATCAATAATGCCAAACTTAGTTATTTCCAAGACTACTTGAATTACAGACCATCTCACTAAGCTTGACCCACCAAACTCCTAGGTAGATACCTTCCTCCTCAGCTAAAATCTGACCTCCATATTAACACAGCAGTCCTTATATTCAGTTGCAAACTAATGTGCCTTTACCAAATTAGAAACTACCACCAGCAGCCAGGCTCAATACTAATTTTGTCCTCCAGCCTTACTAAAAATTTCTTCTCTAATGCAAAAGCTTAGGCTTCACTATTAGAGAGCTTCTTGCTTTGTCTCCAAAATTCCTATTATAGACACCACTGTATAGCTAAAAACAAACTGGCTCCAACTCAAAAATGAGTTCTACTTTTCTGTCCTTACAGCTGCCATTCCATACTCTACCAGTTTAACACCCATCCCTTAACGGTCTTGCACATATCCTCCAATACCAAATAACCCTTTGCCACCAACTACTAGTGGTAGATCACACTTCATCTGAACATCTAAAGTCTAGAATAGCCTCCATTTTCACCTAACAATCGATCCTAACTCCAGCAACACCTCAAAAAGTGCAGTTGTGTACACTTACCATAAATGTAGATGTTTGAGTGTATTCACTGTTGCAGTCATTACATTTGGGTTATCTGCTTGCAGGTAGCCAGTCGGCCTGATTAAAGTCTTGGGTCCTGCGTCGGTTGCTGTCCCTTCTTCCATGACGTCAGGTCGTCAAGGGTATAAAACATGCAGCAGACGCCATTACATCAGCTTTTGTTGCCCCAGATGTCAGGTGCTCCCCTAATGGGAAGCAATTAAACATAAAAGCACAAAGATATACCTCCAACAAAAAAGCAAATACACCAAAAAGGCTTTTAAGCATAGTAAAGGAAAGTAGAGGTATAGCCAAAAGTTAGGGGGCTGGAGGGAGGGTAACCAGGACTGCAACAGTGAATACACTCTAACATCTGCATTTATGGTAAGTGTACACAACTGTACTATGTTCTTCGTGTTTCACTGTTGCAGTCATTACATTTGGGTAGATTCCCAAAGCTATGGTTGGAAGGAGGAATTTAGATAGCATTAGGGCCCGCTATAAGGCCCTGCAAGACTGCAGTGGCAAAGACAGCTCTGGGTTTAGAGAAAATTGGCAAATGATAATGCTTGGTGAAAGTATGTACAGAACTCCAGATAGCAGCTTCTAGGACGTCTCTGGTATGGACGCCTCTGAGAAAGGCTGTAGAGGTAGATGCAGCCCTGGTGGAGTGAGGTCTGATCCCCTGGGGGATAAGTTTTCCATGGTGCTTATAGCAAAAATGAATGCAATGGCTTATCCATTTAGAAATGGTTTGCTTTGAAATAGCCTTCCCCCTCTGCCCTTGCAGCAAATGCCACCAGCAGTTATTCAGATTTCCTTTGAGGTTTAGTCCTGTCCAAGTAAAATCTAAGTTGTCTGTGCACATCTAAGGAATGCAGTATCCGTTCCCCTTTATTCTGTGGATTGGGAAAGAAGGTCGGCAAATGAATGGACCGATTAAGAGCCACACTGGACCCCACCTTGGGCATGAAGGATTAATTGGTTCGGAGTGACACCCTGTCCGCATGAAAGATAAAAGCCTCCACTGCCATAAGGGCCTGTAAATCAGATACCCTTCTAGCTGAAGTGACTGCTAAAAGGAAAGCTGCTTTCCAAGAAAGACATGTTTTAAGTCTGCAGTAGCAGCTGGCTCGAAAGGAGGTAGAGTGAGTTTCTCCAAGACAAGGTTAAGGTCCCAGGCTGGGGTTGGAGCTCTCCTGGTGGTCTCAAATTTTTGGTCCCTCTGAGGAACTGCTTGAGCAGTGGATGAGAGAAGAGGAGAGGTTCTGTGTTATGAGCCGAAATGGCGAAGGCATAGATTTTAATGGAGGAAAAAGACAGGCCCTTGTGAAGCATCTCAGTTAAGTATTGTAAAATCTGAGGTAAACGGGGTGGCTGCTATGTTCATGCCTTGAGACTGGTTCCAGGCACAGAATCTTTTCCATTTTTCAGCATAAGATTTTCTAGTACTAGGCCTCCTTGCCTCTAAATCCATCACAGGTTTGCTGAGGGATGGTAAAGGAGAGTAAGTAATTAGCCAGGCTGCAAGGTTCAGTGTTGGAAGCTGAGGGTGCAAAATCTGGTTCTCCTGCTGAGACAACAGGGAAGGAGTCTGAGGCAGGTGTCATGGAGATAATCATGACACACTTTGCAGAACAGGGTACCAGTGTTGGCGCTGCCAGTCTGGAGCAATCAAAATCATCCTTGGTTTGTCCTGTTTGATTTTTGTAGTACTTTGGAGAGCAGAGGCTGAGGGGGGAAGGCATACACCGATAGGTTTTTCCAGCTGAAGGGCAGAGCATACACTTCCCATGCTTGTTTGTGCGGAGTCCTTGTGCAAAATTTTTCCAATTTGTAGTTCTGGGGAGAGGCAAACAGGTCTATAACTGGGCTCCCCCATTTGCTTGTCAACATGTTGAAAATCCTTGGTTCCAGTTTCCACTCGTGTGGGTCCATGAGGTTTCTGCTTAGTCCGTCTGCCAGTGTATTTAATTCTCCTGGCAGGAATTGAGCTTGCAGGTGCACTTGGTAGCTCAAGGCTGTGTTCCACAATGCCATGGCTAGTCTGCAGAGGGAGTAAGAATGTGTACCCCCCTGCTTATGTTCCACATAACAGTGGTGTTGTCAGTCTACCATTAGTTGTCCTGGAAGAATGTGGTCCTTGAAGGCTGTCAGAGCATCCTGTACAGCTACCATTTCTTTTTGACTGATACGCAGGTGTATTTGACTTGGGTTCCATTTACCCTGAATGCACTTCCCTGCCAGGTGAGCCCCCCATGCATAGTCTGATGCATCTGTTAGGGTTTGGGCGGCAGGGGGTGGTGTGAAAGGTAGTCCCTTGTTTTGGTGGCAGACCTCTGCGCACCAAAGGAACTCGAGGCGTAGGCAATGTAGGATAGGAATCATTGTTTCTAGGTCTTGAGAATGTTGACACCATAGGCTTTTTAGATACCACTGTAGTTTCCTCATATGCAGTCTTGCATAAAGAATTAGAAGAATGCAGGAGGCCATGAACCCTAAGGCTTGCAGTGTCTTGCAGATAACAGGGTTTTTGTGGCCACTTGTTTGAAGTAGGTTGTCAAATGAATTTGCTTTTCTGGCATGAGGTAAGCCATCTGGGAAGTTGTATTCAAGCTTGCTCCCAGGAATATAATTTGACAGGGTACCAGGTTTGATTTCTTTTTGTTTATGGTGTACCCCAGACAAGTTAGAACCCTTTTTACAAAGGCCAGATGATTCAAAAGTACGTCCTGGCTTTCTGCCTAAATTAGACAATCGTCCAAGGTATGGGTATATTTGAATATTTCTTTGCCTGCAAAATGCAATAACTGGAGCTAGGAACTTTGCGAATACCCTGGGCGCAGTAGACCAAAGGGCAGTGTAGAGAACTGATAGTGCGTGTAGCCTGCTTTGAAGTGTAGGCATCTTCTGCAAGATTCCCTGATTGGGACGTGCAGGTATGCTTCTTTTAAATCTAGTGTTGCCAACCAGGCATCTTTGCCTAATACAGGAAGTAATTGAAGAGTCAGCATCTTGAATTCTTGAAATCTCCAAAAAGGTGTTTAGAGTAGACAGGTCCAGGATAGGATGCCATGAATGGTCTTTTCTGGGTACCAGGAAAAAAGTCTCTAGTAGAAACCTTGCACCTTTTCCACTTCTTGTACCAGTTGAATAGCCCCCATGCTTAAGAGAGAAAGTACTTGTTTTTGGGCCTCTGCCCACTGATTTGGGGGTAGGTCCGGCCACCCACTTGGTGTTGGCAACATGTGAAAGTGAAATCTGTATCCCTGGGACACTATTTAAAATCCATTTGTTCTGGGTAATGAGTTCTCAATTCTTTGCATGAAGAGCAATCTTTCCCCCCAAAGGGGCAGTCATTTGATAAGTGCTTGGAAATTTTAAAAGGAAGTCATTGAGACAGTTTACCATGGGGGGGGGGGGGGAGTCTTATTACTCCCTGACTTGGAAGTGGAGGCCCCCCACTGCTTAGTTCTGAGAACCCCCTGGGACTGAAACCTGGGGTTTTTGCTGTGTCTGGGTTTGCCTTGAGAGGGGCTGGAAATGATCAATTCTTAGAAGGCCAGTGCCTACTAAATCTAGGAGGCTGAACTTGTAAAAAATCTTTAACAGTTTGCATAGATTTAGCTTTATCGTCCATCTTTTTAAGAACTTCCTCAGCCTTGTTGCCAGACAGGCAGTCCTGATTTAAAGGAGCATCCAACAATTTAGCTTTAATATGATCAGGCAAAGATTGCTCCTTAAGCGAAGCATGCCTTCTGATTACAGACCCAGTAACAGCAGCCCTGCAAGATGCCTCTAATGAATCAAAACCACATTGCAAAGTATGTTTTCCAACTTGTTCGGCAGAATGCATTAAATCCTGTAATTCTTTATTTTCCATACAGTCAGGAATCAACATCATTTTCTGTTTAGGCAGTTCAATAACATGTTGCTGATATTTTAACATATGAAACTGGCAGTATAAAGCCCTAATGGCCAATGTTGCAGAAGTGTAAACCTTCTTACCCCATCTATCCAGTGCCCTGGAGTCTCTATCAGATGGGGTAGGATTTTTAGCAGTAGAAGCCTTAATGCCCTTGGGCCCCTGTGAAATAGTCTCTGGATCTGCAATAGGATTTTTGAAAAGGAACTTGTGGGACTCCGGGACCCTGTAGTATCTGTCAGGTTTTCTGGGAGCAGGAGGCAGGGAATCAGGGGCCAAACTAGATTCCGAGAAAGCATCAACAAAGTCTAGTACAAGAGGAATAGCTAAAGGCCTATGCTGAGGTAGGAGAAGGAAATCCCTAAGCCTTTTTGAATCAGAAAAATCCTGGCTTTCCCAATGGAAATGCTCCCTTAGAGTACGTAAGGTTTCCCCAAAAGAAAAATCCTCAGTAGGGGAAGCAGAGGGAATAGAGTCAACTGCATCAGAATCCTCATAAGTAGGTAAGGGCAAATCCAGATCATCAGAAGAGTCGGAAAAAACAGAATCCCGATCAGAAGATTCATAATCAACTTCAGTTCTAGGCCTCTTAGAAGGGGGGTTGGCTTCCCCTGATTAGTGTTATTAGATCTTCAGCCATTCTTATTTGTTTTTTTAAGCCTAGAGGCCTGAGCATGTGACCTGGGCATTGGTTTTTTTAGACATGGATCGAGATTTAGGCCTAAGTAAAGAAGGAGGTGTCTGTTTAATATGCAAGTCTGTAGGCCTGAATACACCCTCTGAAGCCGGTGCCTGCACAGTGGCTCCGGACCCATCCAAGGTAGACACATCCACGGGTTCCATAGTTGAAGCATCTTGCGGCATACCGGACTCCGAATGGGTCTCAATAGAGGCCTGCGAATCAGAAGCAACGGGTATCAGGGGCTGCAAAAGCACCTCATTGAGTACCGGCGAACTGGCTTAGGAGAAGCGTCATCAGCAGTTTTGGACCTCGGCGGCCTGTATCTTTGCGTTTTTTGGAATCTTGGTAGTCGGATGGCTAACCGATGACATTTCTGGATAATTAAACAGAGAACCAAAATATTTAGAGGCGAAAATATACAGATGACAGATAGTGTGCCAATTAAAGCACAAAACTGACAGCAAGGTACGTCATGGTCAGGGCCTAGGCAAGGAATACAGTAAGAATGAAAATCTTTATGAGGCATTTGCTTTCCACAAGTAATGCAATTAACTTTTCCTGACATCGGTAAGGAGCAAGAAAAAGTTTCCCCAACGGGGTACTTCGCTTTAGTTGAAGACTTCGAAAACAAAAATTTCAGGAGTCGGCCGACCGGCACTTGCTGTGCAGTGCCCGAAGCAGTTCGCAAGAAAGACTGGTGCAATGGTATCAGCTGCATGTTTTATAACCCTGATGACCTGACGTCATGGAAGAAGGGGCAGCAACCTATGCAGGACCCAAGACTTTATTAATTAGGCCGACTGAGGGCTACCTGCAAGCAGATAACCCAAATGTAATGACTGCAACAGTGAAACACGAAGATCATCAGGGTTTATGTCAGTGCTAATTAACGCGGCAAATTCACCCTTGTCCTTCAGACACATGCATCTTTACCACTGCCAAACCCTTCAAAAATTGAGCACAAATCTACCATTTTCTGACATTTCCACCAAGACGATTGCAAAAATAGTTATTCAAAAATGTAACCTGCACAGTGCAGCAAATACACAAGGTTATCGGATAATACAATCAGATTACCATTCTAGAAAAATGCTATATTCATTACTATAAGTTCAAAAACAGCCAGCCAGCACAATTAGAGGAATCCAGGACTTTATTCTGGAATAAGAAAAGGCAGACCGGTTTCGGCCTAAAGAGCCTTTTTCAATGCCAAAAAATATTACCATAAACCACACTGTGCTGCTGTTTCACACAATTTTTCGTCCATCACCATTTTAGACTAGCATACATTACGGACATTACTTTTTGGACTTTTTAGGTTACAAATTTTTTCACTGTATGCTTCTAATACTGTTTGCATCTTATTTGCTGTCTTTATTAGACTGGCGGTGTTGAACTTATAAAGGTTTCTGGGATGAATTATGTACTGATTTTGGGCCTAGCCTATTAAAATAATATGCACGAGAAACAGGAATTGAATATCTTGATTCCGCTGATTTGTGGTTTCATCATGCGGTGCTCATAATTTTTTTATTTTCATTTGGCTCGGATGGGACACAATATTTCATTGCATATGCTTGAACTTTTCTTTTTTTGAGTTAAAAAGTACTGTTACATTTATGTTTGCTGGACTGGTGTAGATGTTACATTTCTTGACTTAATGTTAAACATTCACATATAATTGTTTATACAATTTGAACATCTTTGAAATATTTCACTACCAATCCATTACTAAATTTGTTGCTAGGTTTTTGGGATTTCAATATATGTATGTTTGACTTCTAAACAATTTAATAACTACATACAATTCTGTATTGAATTAAGATTGGTTGTATTTCCATTTGGGCCTGTTTTATGTACTGTTTTCTTTGAAAGAAAATTCTGTCTTCTTGGGTTAAAGCTCCATTATTTTTTTTATATCAATAATCCTAAGATAAACATACATATACAGTCAAGCATAACAGACATATTAATATACTGGTATTATGTTATTTGGTTTACTTAATTCAGGGTGAATATCAAGGGGATAATATATTTTCATAACATGGATCTTACAACCATTCTACAAGGTCTATTGGTGGACAAGGATGACAGCTACTTTTGAATCCCAAGCAACTAATTCAGTAACAAGCAGTGTGCAGATTGGTTCTGAACATGGGTGTCAAAATCTTTAAATATTTAAAAACATGAAAGCATTAAGATCTGGTGTATGGCACACTAGATTATTTAAAGCATATATTCAGAAGGACATTACTCCAAGGGGCCTTAGGATCAGGATGAAACCTTTAGTGGGTCAGCCCAATAACAAGTTACTTTCTACTTGGTACAAGATGCAGCACAACTTTCTATGGATTTTGTAAAAGCTTTACATGCTTTTTATACACGCAGAATAGAAACACTTTTAGAATTATCCAAGAGATGTCAGTAAGCTAAACAATATGAACACAAACCCCAATACAAAGAATATCTAACGAGACTAAGTGGGGATTTATTACAATTTGAGAATGGGTTAAAAGAAAAAGTACGTAAATATAACAGGGACTTGCATGATTACAGCCAGGGACACCCCTTTGAACAAACCAAAAATGTTAAATTTGTTAAAAATTGTAATTCCACCCCCAGATGTAAGAGAAAAAGGAATTCTATCCTCAAAAAAGTAAACAGTGATGGCTCTGGAGAAGATTTGCCCTCTCATACAGACAGAGATTGTGAGATTCCCTCAGATGTCACCAATGCACAAACGCTGCTTTCCTAGGGAAGATGCTTTGGGTATGGACAGGATCCCTTTAGGGCTATCGAAAAAGGGGGAGAAAACAAATGTAGGGGTCAGTCACAATTTAACATTAGAAACCATGCTACAACTATTGGAACTGAAACAGGTTCAAACAATGTCTTGAACATATCTTCTGTTTTATCTGAAACAAAATACAATTTGTTAAATAAAGGATTAAACTTTACACCTGGCTTTTTGGCATCAGAGAGCAAGTTTGTACATGACTTGTCTTTTTGTAGGCTACTAAATTTAAAGTTATTTTTCAGGGATTCAGAAAACCACAATGAACCAACAAGAGTCAAATTTCAAATTCCATCCTTCCACCTTCATACCACCAATGAATAAACATGTAGAGATCTACCAGAAATGTATTCTCAGAGAGCTTCATTTTGGGGATGACTCACATGAGAGTATGCTTAATAACAACTTAAATTCATCAGAGGGAGGCATTAAAGAAACTTAAGAACAGGAAGGATATAGTTATCATACAGGCAGACCAAAAGGGGATCTATAGTTGTGATGGATTGGTCCCAATATGAAATGGAGGCCAACAAACAACTCAATGATGCCAGATTTTATACATATGTCTATAGATCCCACGCCACATTTTAAAAACCAAATGGATAATTTTTGGGATTTGGCTGTGAAGGAAGGCATCACTGATGATAAAACATGCTTCCATCTTAAGATAAGTGAACCTACTCCCCAACACCTATATCTGCTTCCCAAAGTACACAAAAACCTCCATAACCCACTGGGTAGACCCAATGCGTTAGGCAGGGGTTCCCTAACAGAGCCTATTTCCGTCTATCTAACCAAATATTTGAAACCTTTATTAAAGGCAGTTACGGCTAGGATCAAGGATACGACTGAATTCTTGATTATTGCTGATTCACAAATTGAAGATGGTTGGTTTTTGTGTACATTAGATGTAACCTCTCTTTATATTAGCAAACCCCATTGGGCAGGTTTAATGGCACTGGAATTTTGGCACACCGAATTGGTCATATATAGCCCTGGATTTAATATTTTTCTTCTCTGTCTTGTGGAACATGCACTAACTAAAAATGTGTTTTTTTTTTCAATGGTACATGTTACTTACAATTGCAAGATACAGCAATGGGGGCAGTATTTGCCCCCATTTATGCAGACCTTTTTAAGCGTCACCTGGAACATCTTATGATCTATGACAATAGTCATAACATTTTCATTGAGGAGACTGATATCTGGCAGAGATACCTGTGACTGTTGCATGATTTGGCAATCAGATATAGTACATCTAGAGGAGTTTGCACAATATTTAAACAACAAATGGGGCATCCAACTTACTGTTAATTTTGTTAACTGTATTCCATTCTTGGATGTTATGGTTAACAAAGAAGATGGCACTAACTAGTACAGTCTACAGGAAGCCCTTTCACTCCAATTCTTTTCTACATGCATCCAGCTGTCATCCAGGTCATATAATCAAAAACATTCCTAAATCCCAATATATGCGGATTAAACAGATATGTACAAAGGAGTCAGATCTCACACATTTTAATGAAGATCTCACTCAGACGTTTGTAGAATGGGGCTATTCAGCTAAACAGTTATCACAAACTAGTGGTTTGGTTAGCAAAATGCCTCGGGATGAATTATTACATATAAAAGAGTTCTAGACCTACTCGGGGATCAAAAGTCCGATTTATTACTACATTCGGCAGGAATATCAAACAGCTGACTGATCTAGTACAAAGACACTGACATTTTGCTATCCGATGAACAATTAGCCGAATTACTGGACAATAGATGTACTTTTTTCTTATCGGAGGGGCGTCACTATAGGGGGGCATTTGAACTTTTATAAAAAAAAAACACCCATCTCCTGAGTATAAAGTTCAACAAATATTAGATGGCTCCAAATTATCTGGTTGCTTTCCCTGTGAACATTGTGTTTTTTGTAAATATGTATAAAAGACAAAGGAATTTTCTAGCAAAAACACAACACGGGTCTTTGAAATATTGACACTTTCAAATTGCAGCAGCAAGTGGGCCATTCATTTGGCAGAGTGTCAGTGCTCTGCATTTTATATTAGACAAACTTCCAAATCTTTTAAGTTGCATATTTCAGATCATTTGGGTAACGTAAGAAACAGGGTTGCCACTAATGCATTATATAAACGCACTAATTCATAAAACAGCCTGCTTTCATTTTACCATCATTGACAGGTTGAAAGGAAAAAAAATTTCTAAGAATAAATGGCATGAACTTCTCAATGATAAAAAAGGTCATGGATCATCAGACTGGGTGGCCTTTTTCCACCAGGGTTAAATGAACATCTTTAATACATTTTTTATTCTTCATTATTTACATTGGGTTCGGTATATTTTTTAGTTCCTATCATTAGGAATATCACCAAATGCACATTATAAATGTGTTGTGTTGTATATACAAGTCTAATATTTGGCAAGCTTGGTATGGTCTTTGATTTGGGTTTGCCTATTAAATGTCTCAATTTCTATTGGTGAATGTTACTAATATACATATAAAGGGCACTTTGTGGTATATGGTAATATTTTTTGGCATTGAAAAAGGCTTTTTAGGCCGAAACTGGTCTGCCTTTTCTTATTCCAGAATAAAGTCTGAGATTCCTATAATTGTGCTGGCTTGTCTGTTTTTAAACATTTGGTTAGTTATTGGTCTCTGCACTTGCCGTCCGTGCGGAGCTTCGGTATGGTATATTCATTACTATGCCACTTCATAGTATAACTGCATATGAATGCTGCATTACCTGTGATGAATGGTGTAATATGTATTTACTGTTGCAGACAGTACTGTACATTACACCAATGCTGGAACATTTCTCCATGGGCCTCTCCTGAAAATGAGCTCTGCTCAGACAAAACTTCCAAGTCAATAAATTCTATAAACAGACAGTGGCAAGAACACAAAATCACCTACAGAGAAAATGCCACCACAGTGAAAAATGTGGATTGGTATTAAAGAACTGAGACTAGGTGGAGGATGGAAATGCATGTAAAATTACTAACAGCAGGCCACTCCAGTGGCATACAGGGATAAAAAGCCTTGGCTATGGCACAGTAGACAGAGGTTTGATTTGTGGCTTACGTGACAGAGCAGGAGGGAGGAGAGTGTGTTACCATCCCTGGGAGGAGGGCAGTCCTGTAGGAACCTTCAATGACTATCCTAGGTGGAGTCTGAGAACACTATTAGGGACGTGTCCAAAGAGGGAATGGGAGGGCCATGGCTGAAATTCTGCAGAGGCAGGTCAAACCACATGTCCCAACTATACTCCCATCCCAACTCTACAAAATGAGAACCACAAAGGAAAAGGGGAGAAATGGGGTAGGGCCAAAAGAAAAAAAACTCAATATATATTGACAGCCAGACCCCCAGAATGCCATTAAGTTCAATGTTAGTCCCATCCCTATTGGAGGAGTCTGTGGATTGGAAGGCGGGTGGTAGACCTGGCAAAGGGCACAGGGCATTAAGTAGGGTGCCGCAGGATGATGCGGCAAGGAAGAAAAAGTCTTCTCCCCCCAAAAAAAATTCAGACTTTTTAATACTTCTGGCATTTCAAATCCAACTTCAGCTGACAAGGCTCTAGCCGGATGTGACAGTTTACGCACACTGTGTGAAGAGTACATGGATCAGAGATCGCGCTGAAAAAAAAATTTAAGGTCTAACCAAAATAAAATTAGTGGAGAAAAAATTGTTTCCATAAAGGCATAAGCAACTCTTGAAAGTGCAATTGCATTTGTTATATACTCCAGCCAAGAACATCTGGTAGTCTGTCCAAGCTCCAGAAAAGGAAAAAATGACAGTTGTGTGGTACCATAAATGCAGATGGAAAATCTTCACTATTGTAGTAATCATTCCAAGGAATTTTTGCCACTTGGAAGACAGAGGCCAGCCTACATAGAGACTTCTTCCTCCCCCCACCAGGCTTCTACTCATATGGTCAGGATGTCACGGGTATAAAGGGTCAACAGCACCATTTCTCAGGTCTTTCTTACCCCTGACCAGAGACCCATCCCTCAGAATAGCCAGGAGCATGACTTGCTGAGAAGTGTCACTGGAACAACCTGGAATTATGAAGAGTGGACTTAACTGGGGTTGGGGAAAAGGTCTTAAATAAAGGAAGGTACCCATCCCAAACCTGGATGAGAAGAAAGTGAGTAAGGAGAAGGAATAGGTCCCGTTTAATTGAAATTACACAAACATCTACATTTACATTAAGTACCTACATTACTGCAGAATGTTCATCATAACTTGCTGCTATAGTACTCAATGTTAACGTGGGTGAACAGCTGAAGGGACAGGGGAAATAAGCCCTTGCAGAATGGCTGAAGCAAACCCTACGCTAGTCATAGAAGCAGCAGCTGCCAGACTATACCGTTTTGAGAAGGTACGTATTGAGGGTCATGTAACTGCTTCTAGGACGGGATGAGTAAGCACTCTCTGAAGGCGGCAGTGGTAGCCGCCACAGCCATACTGGCGAGAGAGCCCTGATCCTGTCTGGCAATGAACTTACATGACATTTGTAACAAAAGGCAAGGCAGATGGCACTGCACTTAAGAGACGGCTTGTTAGACATTTTATTTTTCAAATGCCACAAACAGTTGACCAAATGCCCAGTTTTTTATTTACAGAAGTAGACCAAGCCGTCTATGCACTTCTAGTGAAAACAATGTTCCTTCCCCCCTTGGGGATTGGTGAAGACAGGAAGGTTAACAAGACTGATTCAATGAAAGCTCACATACCACCTTTAGGAGTATAGAAGAAATGGTACACAGGAGAAAAAACCCTACCTTTTTGGAAGTTAAGATATTCTATATACATAAAGTCCAGAAACTCAGAATCCTCTGGCAAAGGGGAGGGCTACAAGGAGAGCAGACTTCCATGTAAATGTTTTATACCTACAGAGGCTGCAGGCTCAAAGAAGGCAGTGCTAGTTTTTCTAGGACAAATATTTAGGTCCCAGGGAGACACAGGGATCCCTCCTGATCGGCTCAAATGATGTCCTTAAACTTATATTGTGTGATAAAAGATTTGGGGTGTACAGGCAAACAAGCTGAGATGGAAGAAGCATGTATTTAAGCAAAAGCACAGGATGAACCTGCACAAGATAAATCTGAGTTGTACAGCTGTTATATGGCACAAGACCTATGGCAGCCTGGCATGCAACAGCTGAAGTTCTTTGGCTATGCACCAATGAGTGAATCTTAACCATTCTGAAGTGTATGATTTTTTGGTATTTGGTCTCCAAACTTCCCCAAGGATATGCAAGACATCCTCAGAGAAGAGGAATCTGGATGGTACAAGTATTCCATCATATGCTCCCTGACCGTCACAATTCAAAATAGGGGTAGAGAGTGGCTTTCTTCCTCTGGGTTAGAAAATCAGCTTTTAGAGACAGCATCCATGTTTCTTCCCCAGTCACGCTGAAGATGGAAAAACCAGTACTGTACGGGGCAAAGGGTGACTAGGATTACCCTTGGTCCAGCCTCTGATTTTTTGAAGTAAACTGGGAAAGATGGGTAGGACAGGAAAGGCAGGGAGAAAAAGCACTTGCCCATGGGAAGGAGAAAGCGTCTGCTCTCCAGACCCCCTTAAGCAGGGCACTTGGAGTACTTGGGGTTGCCTGTTCTAGTTGGAGGCAGAGAGGTCTAACCTTCTGGCACACCTCCCTGTATGATAGGGGGAAAACTCCACCTTTGAGCATTCACTCATGAGGATCTAATTCTGAAATACTGAATGAACCTGCCCAGTACCCTTCCTAGTAGACATTCGGCCAAGAGGGTCAGTCCCATTCCAAGAGCCAATTCTCGGTTACAAGACCATCAGATTTGAAGAGAGTACCTCATTGTTTACATACCACATTACTGTGGTACTATCCTTGCAAACGGTGACCCTGGTTTCCGCTTTGTCTTAAAAGCCATTAGTGTTTTGTACTGCCACTTCTTTTAAGCGGAATTGTTTAGTCTTAAAAGCTCTTTCCCTGCTGATCTGCAGTCATTGCTCTTAAATGGGTACCAGAGGTCAGGCCCGAGACATCAATGGCAAGAATCTGGGTGCTTGCCTGTATCCAGAAAGGAATTTCCCAGTTTCTGTGCCATACTTGAATTGACCAGATTAGTTTCTTTCTGATGTATGGCAGAAGAGGAACCAGAATTTAAAAGGAGTGCTAGCACCAGATGTTCTTGAGGTACCCTTAGCTAGGCTCATATCAGGAAAATGCAGTGGTATCATTTGAGTGCAAGAAGCCATAAACCCAAAAACCTTGAGGACTTCTCTGGCAGACTGATTTTACCCCCCAATACCCCAAAGGAACAGGACTTTTGTCTTGTAGAAGGGTACACCTTATGTTCCCTGGCATCCAACTGCACTGAGAAAGGTCACCTTGTGGAGGTTTGCAGAAAAGATTTTTGTAGGCTAAGGGCAAAACCTAGAAGAGAAACTGTCAGTTAGAGGAATGCTTTCTGCTCCTCCAGGGAAGCTGTCTGAATACAGCAATCTAAAGATGGATGCCCTATGTCCAGCAGTGGGCTATCACTGGAGCCAGGCATTTGGTAAAGACTCAGGAAGAAGTGGATATGCCAAGGCGAGAACCCTCACCTTAAAGCAAACGAGCCTACTGTGGTCCTCTGCTACATGGATATGGAGGTAGGCATACTTCAGATCCAATATCATGAGTGGATGGACCAGAATCAATGACGGGTAGCTTCTGGAGTGAGAACATTTTAAATATAAAACAAGTAGGAATTGGTTTAGTTTTGAGAGGTCTAACATAGGCTCCAAAAGTTTTTCTGTGGACCAGAAGCTGCCTTTAGTAAAACTTTGCCCCCCCCCCCCTTTTTTTTCCCTGAACTGTTTCTAAGTATCCCTCTGCATGGATCCAGAAATTGAGCCTGTGCCTCAACTGGTTGAGGGTTTTAAAATGGAAGGAACGTTCGACATTCTGTAACCTAAGTTTAAGATCAATCTTATCCTGGGTAATCTTTTCCCAGATGTTGCAGAAATGGAACAGTCTGCTCTCCAACAACTTTCCAGGAGCTAGAGGTGGGATTTTCTTGGGGGGCACAGAGGTGGTCTTGAGCAAGACCTGCTCCCTGTTGTGTCCCTGGGGCAAAGACCCAACAGGCTCAGTCTTGTGGATGGCTTGCCCCTTTCTGCTGCACAATTTCCCATTTCTGGTCTTGGTCTGGGAGGCTGAAAAGGATAATGTCTTAAATGGGGTAATTTCTGTTGAACTTAAGCATGAGAATCAACAGAAAGTCGTTCACTGTCTGTATGGTCTTTGCCTTCTCCTTCAGGTTCTTAAATACACTTTGAGCTTGGTGTCCAAGAGACATCAGATTTCAGCTTTAGTATGCTTTGGCAGTTATTGTTCACCAAGCCAGGGCATGCCTAACATCTTGCCCTTTGGCAGCTGCCCTGTTTGATTCCAAAGCACCAAAACCACTAGAGTGCACCATGACTTGGCAACTTTTAAAAAGTCCTACACAGTACTGTCAGAAATGGGGGGAGCAAATGGTTGCAACTAAAGAGTACTTTTAAGTCAGGGCACAGGATATGAATAGCCTATACATAGTACTGCCTTAAACTAATGCTAATAGCTACCAAAAAAGCAATTACTAAGAAATGGAAATCAAAATCTAACCCAACTGAAGCACTGAATATTGTAAGAAAAAAAAACTAAAGTGGATTTTTTAGAAAAGGAAATGGGTAAATTACAAAGAAATAAATGAAAATTGTGGGAATATATGCAGAATAATGCTCAGGAGGAGGAAGGTTTAAGGGAAGGCAGGAAATAAGCTATTAATATAATGGTGAATGACGAGAGAAAACAAGTGACAACACACGTAAATGAAAATATTAATACTTTTCTATTAATGCATGAGTGCCTATAGTCAAGTGAAAATTTAATACAGGTGTTTTAAAAAAATAACCTCCAAAGCCTCATCTAATGAGTGCTTGGCAACCTGGGAACTGGTGTTGCACAGATGCAGGAACCTTTTAGGCAGTATCATCTTACATTCTCAACCTTATTTTTCATCTGATCCAAAATAGTCGCCTGTTATTCAATAATGTAAAACTGCCAATTCAAGGCTCAGTGCCAGGGCAGCTGAAGTGCTTAGTTTAAATTTACTAAAGGCCTTACTCATTTGACAAGGGTGTTTTTTTTTTTTTGAAGTGCAGTCCTTGGTTCCCTTGGATTCCGAGAACACCACTCCAAGGATCCACCACTGGATTCCTATACAACTGCTCATTGGACTCGTTTACAGCACTAGCCTCCTAGGTGCAAGAGAGGTTGGGAATTAGGCTACAGGAAGTGTCCTGAATATCATCCATCACGTTCAACACTGGTGGAATGGAGACAGGTTTGGGCCCAGGAAGACTTAAATCTATTGTTGGATTGAGGATATTCCTGAGCTCCCCAACAGAATGACACTCATTTTATGAAGTGCATCACTGAAAAAGATTATCATTTGACTCAGGACCTGACATATGAACCTGTAGAAATCTAGTCTACATATGCCATCTGGTCCTCAGAGTCACAGAAAACTGAAGACTCCTGTGGAAATGGCTTCCTCTTACTTTAAAAGGACAGATTCCTGAGGCAGGGTGCTTTTCAGGGTCTAATTGCTTGGACTGCATGGATTCCATGAGATCCTCTACAAGTCCAAGCCTGTCCTACAGGTACAAATGCGAACTGTAGGGCTGAGGCTCAAGAGTCGGTGTTCAGAACAAGCCAACAGGCTTAGTCTTTGGTGGCTTGGGCCTAAACTTTTGTGAGGAATTGGGTAGCAGAATCTCAAGTAGTAGGCGGGCTGCTGAAGATATCCAGTCCTTTCATCTCTCCTCAAATGTAGATATAGGCATCGCCCCCTCAGACTCTACTGAAGCCTTTAACTTGGTCCGAGTGGATACTGGCAGCACAGCAGAAGTGACTGCCCCCCCCCCCCCCAAGGGGTCTCAAAAGACCTCTGCAACATGGAGGTTGTCAGAGGGAGGCTATGGAAGACCTTCACCTCCTTTGACCATCTGGAATTTGCAAGGGATGACGGAAGCAGAACAAGCGACATCCACTTCCCCAGCACTCGTCACTAAAACACTTCTTCGTTTTAATCATCAGAATGACAGGGGGTCTTGCCAGCTGCCATAACAGACATAGGTGACGAAAACACAACACTGATCTAAATACTTTTGCAAAGATGTACCCTTACCACAAATCATCTGAGTATTGGAATAAGCACACTAGGGACAATTGTGCACGGTGTGCTCCGGACCCAGATAGAATGAGAGGAAGTGGAAATCCCAGTCAGACTGATTTCCCCACACACTACACAAACAGAACACTTATCTGACCTCTACCAAACTTCAGTCTAGACTCAATTCTCCCTCCCCCATCCCTCACAAACAGGGTACTACTTAGCTTTGACATGTCTTCTGGCCTCAGACATACCAATGTACTTGTAAGATGCTGACGGACCAGACTCAAATATCAAGAAACTCATCTGACAACTCTTTACAACTTGATGCTCTGACATTGGAAGGAGGGCATCTACTGGGCCTGGGAAAAGTGAAAGACTTTAGGCCAGCCTTGGTTTTCACAGGGCAGGAAATCCCAAGACTGAATATTGTAACAGTGAAGTATGACAAACGTTAATGTTGGGTCTAAGTGAAGCAGCACAACCAGTAAAGTCACAATTTTCCCAGGATGCTTATTACCAACCCTACAACCAATAATGTCCTGCCCCCCCCCCCCTCCCACAATGATATTTGAAGCTGTTGAGCTCCTGCTGCAGGACATAATCCCTAGTTGGGTCTCAAGTAGTCTCATATGAACATTTATTTAATCACAGTGGTCCTGAAGCAAGTTTTGAATTATGAAGCCATGCTCAGTTTAGAGCGTTTGTAAAATGTGCACATTGAGGACCACAATGCTGTGATACGAATACCCAAGGAAGCACTATAGACAATCTGTGGACAAATAATGCTGTAATAAAATGACCTTTAATGGGAAGTGCAAAGTTCTTTACTGTATTTCAGTAACAGGATCAACATTTCTTCCCTGCTATTGAAGAATGAAAGCTGCAAGTTTAAAAAAACTGCACAGTAGCACCATTTTGCACTGCTATATTTTCTTCATAGCCTAAAAAATCCAGAGAGGAAGTAAGAAGCAGGGAGTGTATGTGAAAGAAGAGGGACCAAGTAGCCTGATAAATTTGACTTCCAAACAGTTTTACTGCTGGTGACCAAAGATGCCTACCTGTTTTACATCACCAGTTCTGTGTTATTACATTATGGATGAGAAGCTGAACCTTAACAGAAGGCAATCTCGTGTGTTAACTTCATTAAATACATTTTGTGGCTGACGTGCATTTGATTTCTCCACTAAACTCATTCTACAGACTACATCTAAGCGTCAGTTATTCCCATTAGCTTAACATCCTTCTTACTGTAAGGCCTAGCCATTTTTAGAAATTGTGGCAATACAGCCCAAAACTAAATGAGTAGTTAAACCTTTGTATACAGTTAAGTGATTCTTCTTTAGAAAGGCTCACTTTTGTATTTTTACATGCCCTTGTACTGTATTTCACGTAATGCACACATACTGAAGAACTTCAGATGATTGTTCGCTATCAGTACTGAACAGGTACAGTCTGAAAAAAGCATTCCTTCAAGAACCCATCGCCCATACAGACCTCAGGCAACCAGCTGTGTTGGTCAGGACAGGCTCCCATTCAACATGCCGTGGTTTTGAATCTTCATTGGGCTCCCGTTCCCAGCCTGAGTGTGGAATGATCACTTCATTCACCAAGGAGTTCAGGGCATGATCCACTATTTCCATTTTGATAGAGTCATGAGAAGACAAATTCCACAGTGTGCCTATAAAAAAAACAACAAGACCACATGCAATAAACGTGTCAAAATAAATGCAAGTGCGCGTAGCAATTCATAAGTATGCATATCACAGGAATAAAAAACAGTGGAGGACAGAAGCCCCTCTGTTGACTTGCACAAGATAAAAAATTCTAAATGAAGCGATTCATATGGAAACAGCTTCCAGCAACCACATTGCAGAGAAATTTCATACTGCAGACAGTAACCCTCTTTGATGAACAAAAAGATGAAACTGAGCAACACTCAACTTATTTGATATATGGGATTCGGTTAACACATCATATCTCCTGCTCACCATACAATCTCAACCAAAAGTCTCCCTCTCTCCCCAGATAATGAAACCTTTTTCCGTTAGGTGTCCCACTAAACTGGTGGAATAATTAGCACTCACATTAAATTAATTAAAAGAAAAATTCCAAAATGCCTTGCTTACAACAAATCACAATCTACCCATGCAAAAGACCACCTTTGAATCAGTAAAGGATGGAAGCTCCCTCTTGAAAATC
Organism: Protopterus annectens; assembly: GCF_019279795.1. NCBI lineage: Eukaryota > Metazoa > Chordata > Ceratodontiformes > Protopteridae > Protopterus > Protopterus annectens. The sequence continues at coordinate 543,165,427 of NC_056726.1, forward strand.
AAGTCAAACTAAAAACAGCTGAAACTTAAAATAATTAAAAACTCTTAACTACATTAGAAAACTAAGAAAAACTCAAAATGCTTTCAACTAATTAATAAGGACATTAACTAGTCCTTCGGATTGGAATAGTTAGTGACCAACTAATCCAACCTGAAGGATACTGCTAACATACCAGCAAACAAATTGGTCCTGGTCACATCTAGTTACTGAAGTTCCACATACCCCAGAGTTCTTGCCTCATCCTGAGACTACCAATCAGCAAATCTAAACTGCACTCTCCAGAGCCAAAAAGTATCACATCCATTGACCCTGATGAACCAGATTGCTTTAGAGAGATTGCCAAACTTGTCCCGTTTGTACCGGTCCTAAAAAACTCCAACTTAAATACTTCCCAAGGTGAGTCCCTGAAGCTTGTAAAAGCCTGCTGTGATGCTCCTGCAAAAGGACAGCCCTACCTCAGACCCAGATAACTGCAGCTCCATAAACCCTGATGCACTAATACTCAAGAATGAAGCTCTGACTATGATCTAGGTGACTGGGGTTCAATTAACAGCCCCAGCACTAGAAAAGCCAGACAGGGAGGGAGATGTCAAGGGGCGGGGCCCACTCACCTTTTCCCATGGATGGGGGGATGCATACATTCATGGGCACACAGGCCAAATGTCATTCCTCTTGCACACTTCAAAGTTGATAGGCAACTTCCTTTATGGAAGTGAGGTAATGTCCATCACCGAAAACCTACTTCATTATTCATTTTCCTTACTTAGTGTGTGAAAAGGGATTTTAGGGCTTCAAAACAAACTTTCAAACCACATTAAATGGCTACTTAAATGATGGCCCACTCTCAACTCTTGCCCTCAGAGGATAAAATGAGTCAACTGGGTGAAAGAGGGCTGATGAATTGCAGCAGGGGTAAACAGTGAAACAGAAACTTTAGAGCCATCAATTTAACAAGCCTAATATGTTACCCCATGAAACACATCAGAACAGATTTCTTAAAAAAAGGACATTAAAACCCTTATTGTCCTAGATACAGATCAATTTAGGTTTGTCAAGGGTAGATCATAACTAAATTAGCTTATTCTGAAAAGGGTCAAAGAAGCTGTGAATGGAGGCCATCCTATCCACACATTATACCTAGAAAAAGTAATCACTCTCCCGCTTGCATGTACTGTAAACTTCAAAAACTTCAGCACTGATGCTTATATTAAGTGGATGATGAACTCATTGGTTGACAACACCTAAAGTAGCAGGACTCTGCTCAGAAAACAACTGGTGGTGGACTTCAGGGCTGTATGCTGGGACCCCCATCTTGCTCAGTCCTGATTTCCCTGATCTTCAAGCTGCAAACATAGACCTTTAACTAATAAGTGTTAGTATGACGACCAAGCTAGCATTGTAGTTCAATCAACTTCAAATATAGCAATGTTAGAAAAGACAACTAGATCATACAATCACTGGTGTACCAACAGTGGCCCCAATTTAAATGGGGACAAGTGGAGTACAGTTTTATTTGAGAAAAATAAATTCCATTACCCGCAGAAAAAATGGCACCCTACTCCAGACAGGCAGAGATATTGGTAAGTTTGCATACAACTCTGTCCTTAACAAGCAAGACAATCCAATATGACACTAGTATCCAAAGGCATCTCACATAGATCTGAGATTACCACTCCTATATACATGGCCCTCAGACCAGCTATAGAACACAATGCTCCTTTTGGCATGTATGGGATTTGGTTTTATTGGCCTGTATGCACCCACAAAGACTTAAAAGTCGTGGGCATTCAGAAGTCATGTAGCTGAAGTAATACATCCCATGGGTCTCCTACAGGAGACTAAAGGCATTACACAGGGAAGACTCCAGCTTTGTTGGATCACACTTGCAGTTTTTATGGAATGATTTCTACCAGACTTTTTTACACTTTGGTTTGGGCAACTAGAAAACCTCAGAGGTTCCAGATGGGAACAAATGAAATTGCAAAGTTTGCAAGCAACTACATTAACCAAATATACTGTGTGGCAACTCACTCCCTTAACTTGGCGCTATCTAACCTACTAGCCTTCTCTCATGTTAAGACTGTCCCACAACACCCTCTATACCCCAGAGAAGCATTCTGCCACCATCAAGTTATTAAAACTGATATACCTACCAGACATCTACACTCACTTAGTACTTGCTCAAAACTTAAGTCATAACGGTGACAGCCTACAGTCTGCTGCTAAATCATGCAACTATATCCTAGCAGATATCAGAAATTTCAACTTATCTACAATTTAAAATTTCTTTAAATATGTGCTTCTCAAGCAAATGTTCCTACACTTGTAACAGTCCCATTACCAAGACACCTTTTTATTCTAAATCTTAACTCATTCACAACTTGCATCCTTAACAAAAGCATACATAGCATAACAGTGCTGCCCTTGTACCAACCCAGTGATAGTTCCCTGCCTCATGTAATCAAACGTCACTAAATTCTTGCAATTCTACTGCAGTGCTCTCCTAGTTAAGGGTCTCAAGAATATTTAACTGCTTGGAAAAAAAGTCCATTATTTGCTATGTGCTAATATTACAGTGGTAGTACTACATTCACTAAAATAATGCTGAAAGTTCTACTGATGTGAGTTTTACATGCTGTATATACCAAGTTCTATAGACATGCCCGGACTTAACATGAAGTACTACACAGTGTACATAACATGGCAACCACCTGCTGAGTTTATAATCCTGCGTGCTTCCAATATATTTTTACTGTTAGTTCATTCAAATGCATGCATACCTCTCAACTGTACAGATTTTTGCTGAATATCTAGATTTATGCATCATATTTTTGGTCTGTTTTTCATGAAATTGTGGTTTTCTGGCAAATTACGAAAAAATAAAGAAAATGACAGATGTTGGTTTCAGACTTCATATCCTTTAGAAAAATGCATGTTAATGCAAAACCTGTTACTGTATCCATTTTCTAAGTTTGTAAGGGCAATATTTAACAAAACTGTCCCTATTTTTGGCACTTTGTCCCCCAATTATTTATGGCTTTGTCCACATTTCTGGCTCTAATAGGTTGAGTGGTATGAATGCATGTAATGTGGATCTTTTCTCCCTGGGCTACCACCAAAAAGGGGCTTTACCGTGTCGGAATTTCCTAGTAAACAAAGGCCAACAAATACTGGTCTAAAGACAAATAAAATTGGTTTATACTTCTACCCATGACCTTTGCATCTTACAAGACTCCAACATGGTGACTTGTGTCTGGATTTTCAGGGCATAATGAATCCCTCCCTCACTTCCCTAAAATGAATGATTCCATGAATACCTGCACAATGGATCTAAACTTCCATCAGCAAAAACTACTGCTAGTATTCCAAATTCACTTCCCAATGCTTCCTTAGCTGGTAAATAAATTACCTATACATATTAAAACAGAAGAATACCTTAGCTACCTTGAAGAGGAACCTAAGCAACTGTATGGGTATCCATAAATTCTCCCCCAGCCAAAATGGTTTTGTCCTGAGGGTGGGTGCTGTCAAAGTGTAACTGGTCCTTGGATTGATTCAGTTTTGCAATTTGTACATAATGATGAAGTCCTGCAACCCAGGTAACCTATCAAACATATGGCCTTACCAGCCTTTATGTTATCATCATGGCTTCCGCATTAATCTGATTAAGAATCGGACAGCAGGCATCAGAGGTTGTGTGGGAATTAAGAAAGGAGAAGGGGAAACAATGGGGACCATGAGCATGTGCTATGTTTTGCTCAACTACACAATAATGCACCCAATTAAGCCACCCTCTCACCACCAGTCTTAGCTCAAGCAGCAGCCTGCTTGTGACAAGAAAACAAACTTTTTCCACTGGGAAGAACCTGGTCATAAGTAGAAGTTCCTAAACCTCTTTCCCCTTACTAAGACAACAGATGTTACCACTTTTCACAAACAAAGCTCCTCAAGCACCCAAGCCATTAACGGATCTTAAGTTATGTGGGTTGTAGTCAAGCCTCCACCCTTCTATACCATGCAACCTGGAGTAGAATACTGCTCCTTATTTACAAGCACAAAACTAATTCAGCATGCATCTTGCTGCACCTCCGTGGTCTTTTACAGGAGGACCTGCATCACCATTGTCAGGTCCACCAGTAACAAAATACAAGCGCCGTCACCAAGACATGATTACTCTAATCAACATTCTAGTGACATGCAACAGTCATTACAGTTTTGCCAAGAACATGTCCAGACGTTCTATCAACACGCCAGTGGGTAAATACCATCTAGGGCACAACTGATAAGAAAAATACTAACCTCAGAGTACTACGCTTGTATAATTGAAGTGGAGGGTACTTGCATCTGTTCTAATCCAAACTAGAACAAAGGTGGTCATAATGACAACCTGATTCTTCTGTCATTTTCCCACATCAATGCATACCTGTTCTATCCTTTCCTTGCTTTCACGTGCCTGTCTCAATTCACTTAATGCAAATGCATATCTCAATTTACTTATGAAGTTATTCTAAGCTACACCCTTTTTGAGATTTCTTCAGGGTTAAAGCATTTTCTCACACGTATGGCAAAATTGATTGGTTTTGTAAGAGATTAACCTTTTTTTTTTTTTTTTAAACATTTTTCCCACTCACAGTCAGCCAGACTTTTAAAGCTTTCACCTTTTATGTATGAGCTGCCCACTCAGCTGTGACTGATCACTCACAAGTCTGAGCCAGCAAGGATTTAGCCTAACTTGTAGTATCAGACATTCGCACTAGCTTTTACAGCTTCTGGTGGGCCAGAATAAATGAAAGATATAAACAGCTGTTGTGTGAAGACACATGCACTAACAAAGCTCAGTATTTTAATGAATCTACAGAATATTCCGAAAGAACCAGTTATACTTGTCTACTGTTCTTCGGATCAAAGGTTTTTAGCTGGATGTACACATACAGATACACAAATAACGACAATGGTTGGTTACTGCCTTGTCCTTAAACTGAAAATTACTGCATTTCCGCAGTGCTAGCTTTTCATTTGTTAAATTTGTAAAGGAAGAGATCTTTCCTGAATCTCTCAGCCATAAAAGGCAACAGAAAAGGCAATAGACAGTTTATAACAGCCAATGTTCCAGCATAGTTATAGAAAAAGAAAATTCCTACATTCACAGAGAAACTAAACCTCTACACTTTATATCATCTACAGCTATTCAAGACTCGGACAAGCCCTTGCATGTACTTACTGCCTGGCAGACAAAACTTTCGCAGGCTATTCTTGCACTCCATCTACCCATATTTCCTTGCACATTTTTCCATCTCCAATTAGACCATGCAAGTGTCATGGAGCAACAAGACCTTTTCCATCACATATGGGAACAAACTATGGGATGATTAATGAAGACTGAATTCTTTACAGAAATCTTTAAGTACATAACATTTTACATCTCCAAATGAAATAAAATCAGTGACCCTCCAGAGACACTAGCTGATCACACTGGCAGGCCAACTTAGTGAAATACATCCATTAGTACTTACCCCGATGAAGATCTAAACATGGAAACAATGTCCAGTTTATAATATTTGGCATGAGTAACGATGCTGCTACTGCACAAGTCATCCAGTCATGCCTTTTGTTAAAAGTTGAAGTAGCAATGACCTTACATGAATAAGCTTCAGTTGCTTCCATACTTGTGGCTGACAAAGGAAGGGGGTCAATGCGTTTACCTCACAGACACAAGGTACACTGTTTAATTCTCACATTTGAGGGAACTTGACAAGGTTTAAATGGCCCGCAAGAGCAGCTAGCCTAGTACTTACCTATGAATAAATCAGAAAACTAATGAGCCAGACAAAGCTTGCACCCTAATTTCTGAGAACCAAAAGAAAGATGACTTTCCATAATATTTTGACTGCGTCCATAATACCAAAGCTGTCTGTGGATTTCATTAATTGTAACAAATTTTGCACAACTCCCGTGCCCCACCCCCAACTAAAATGCACAGAAGTACAATACAAGGGGAAACTACTGCATGCTTGAGTGCGCCAGCCTTCTGTTAAACTGCCATCCAATCTTTCTAAGTTGGTGGCAGCTCAAATGCATATAAAAGAACCCACAGCACTTATAAAAATGTTGTACTTCATTTTTAGCCTGTGACTTGAGACAGCTGTAACAGAATTGCAAATAGCACCAGAGGCATATTTTTTTCTGTCACCAGTCTAGCCATATGAAACATTTGTTTTACCTTGGCATATTTTCTAGTAACAGTTTAAAAAAAATCAGATTAAAGAGTTTGTCCATTAATAAAAGTGTGTGGCATTTGCTTTAGTAATGAGAGGTATCTACTCTCAAAAGTGAGTAAGATTACTGCCATAACACATCAGTAGGGCAATACCTTACTGGCATCCAGACTCTTTGAAGTGAGACACTAGGCATCAGCTATTATAATTTTCTTTGTACTCTCCCCACTCTGCTGATCAGTCCTCTTCAAGGCCAACAGGGCCATCATTCAAGACAGCCACTGGGGGATGATTTGAGGTTCTCTTAGTTTAACTCAATCCCAATCAAAAGCAGCCAGTGAGGAATAAGGGTGGGACATGTAATAGGTTAACAGTTGGACATCCCATCCCTTCTACAAAAAGCATTCCCTCCAGACGTCTGTGCTCCACACCCTCAAGTACAAGCAATGAGCTTCATGGTCTCCACCAGGAAGTAAGCAGTCAATGTCCCTCCAAGTGAATGCAAGCCCTACCTCCCCTGCAGGACAGGGGAGTGGGTAACTTGCTTTCACTCCTCCCCCTCCCAACCTGGTTTCTCCAGTGTTAGAGCAACTGGTTGAACCCATCACTTGGGAGAGGCAGGAACCTGTCCCCTACCCCATGAAGACAGGCAGATGTCATTTAAAGTTGATTGGTTCTTCGGGACAGTGATCACTAAATTAAATGTTGGTATAATTAATAATCTGATCGGTGGCAGCATAATGTGGAAACAGGAAATGGGTATTGTCACTAGAGTGTGAACTATAACCCCTCCAGGTAAACACAGCAAGTGTGTGTGTGTGTGTGTGTATGCATATTTATGAAAATCACTGATCAAATTTCACTTACTGTTGACAAGTTTGTACTAGAAGGCACGAGGTTCACACTAAGGTGGGTGAAATCCTTGTAAATCAGCAGTTACAGCCCTGTTCTACAGCTAACCAGGCAAAGCTCATTTGGGAAGAAAGGCACTGGCCATAAACCAAGGGAGTGCTTTAAGGCTAACCACAGCTAGAGAAAATATAACAGGTGACACTGGCATTATTTTGGGGTACTGGTGGGACTCAATTCCATCTGTCCATCACAATATTTGGGGGCATGACAAAAGGTCTGTACTCCTAGCTGTTACTCAAAGAATATAGTTAATAACTGCTTAAGATATGGGGTCAGTAATTCTCCAATTAACTAAAGGTTGTACCTCACTGCAACACACAGTACAGAACAGAGAACTATAAAAGGGTCAGTTTTAATCAAAGAATGAAAAATGTCCAAACATTTCCAAAGTGACTGTAAGCAACAGAAAGACTAACACAAGCAACACAAATTGGACTGAAGCAGTCTGTGAGACAACAGTACTTAATATAGCAATAACCCACGCCTGGGTGTGGGTAATGCTGGATTTACCCACGGTTGGCGTGGTTTGGTCCCAAGGGTGAAGCCCGAGGGACCAAACAAAGCCAACCGTGGGTAACACAGCATTACCCACACCCAGGCGTTATTGCTATTATTATGACATTATTTAAGAAAAGAAACTATTACTTTTCTTAAATAATGGCATAGTATAATGCCTGTTTACTGCCCTTCCGCAGATGTCTGGCATCCGGCAGTTCTGATGTACTGCGCCCGCGCAGTACATCAGAGCTGTGAGCAACGGAGAAAGCAAGATCTCCGTTGCTTTTTTACTGTTTGCTATGTTAAATGGGTTTAACATGGCGAGACCATTTTAAAATAAGCAACGGAGATGTCCGTTGCTTATTTTAAAACGGTCTCGCTATGTTAAACCCATTTAACATAGCGAAACAGTAAAAAAAGCAACGGAGATCTTGCTTTCTCCGTTGTTTTTTTTTTAAAACCTGTCTCGCTATGTTAAATGGGTTTAGCATAGCGAGACAGCTTTAAAATAAGCAACGGAGATCTCCGTTGCTTATTTTAAAGCTGCCTCGCTATGTTAAACCCATTTAACATAGCGAGACAGTGTTTTAAAAGTCGAGTTATACTAATGGAAAAAAGTCCGGGCGACCGGACCTTTTTCCATTAGTATAACTCGATTTACAATGTGCACGCTGGCCAATCAGCGTGCATGTTTTGGGGGGGGTCATGGTATAATAGCAGGGTTCAACTGTTGCCTTAGTAACAAACCAACAGACCCACAAGAAACTGAAATTAAATTTCAGCTACCAAAAAAAAAAAGAAAAATTAGTAAAAAGTATTTTATAGTTGAGAATAACTGCATACAAGTCAATAATAAAGATCAGCAAGAGTTAGAAATTAAGCAATACATAAGCTTTTCTCATATTGCAAAAAACACAATTATTAGCACCAGTTAATCCCCAGCTCTGGCCAACAGACTGCAAACTTAAGCAGCCAACAAAATTAAGAAAAATTATAGCTGCAATTTGAAACAGGGCTGCTGAAGACAAATATTTTGTGCTTCAGAAACTAAACCAGCACTAACCCTACATAGATCTAAAAAAGAAGTTATGTACTCACCATAATATTCCATCTGAGTAGGTGTACTTCATTTGTCTTCAACCTGTGGGATACGGGATCCTAACGGGCAACTTTACTAGCATCTGCTCGGAGCTCCAAGCTCCTCCCCTTACCCATAATACACCTCCACTACCTTCCAACCGCCAGATCGAGTTTGCTGAACCTTATACTGATAACCCGATCTGGAAAAAAAAAATACGTGTGACCTATAACTGCAGCCCGTAGGCTGTTCATATGCCAAGGTCCAGGGGAAGGAGGGAAGGACGGTTGAATACAAATGAAGTACAACTACTCAGATGAAACGTTACGGTGAGTACATAACTTATCTGAAGTAGTTTACTTCATTTGGTCTTCAACCTGTGGGATAGAGTCCCCAGCTACTAAACTCCTGGGAGGCCCGCATGGAAGAATATTCCGGAGCATGGCAGAACCAAAGGATGCTCTCCTTCTGGAAGTCAAATCCAATTTGTAATGAGAAATAAACAGATGAGATTAGGACCAGGTAAGCTGCAGAACAAATATCATCCAAAGACACACTAGACCAAAAGGTCACAGACGTAGCCATGGACCTAGTGGAATGAGCTTTCACCTAACCTGGAGGAGACATGCCTCTCTCCTTGTATACCTGAAGGATTCATGAAGAACTCCATTTAGCAATAGTGACCTTGGAGATCGTATCTTTCCATAAACCCTTTTTCAGGAAACTTAATTGATCGGATTTATGGAAATTTTTTGTCCTGTGTAAACAGAATCATAGCAGTCTATGAACATCCAACAAGTAGAGCTTGTATTCCATCTTGTTAGTAAAATTAGGAAAAAACACAGGCAAATTGATGGTCTGACTGATACTGACTGGTGATGCCACCTTAGGAAGAAAGGATGGATTGGTTCGAAGGGAAACCCCATCTTTGTGAAAAATCATGTAAGGAACACTTTGATAGACGAGGCCTGTAATTCTGAAACCCTTTTGGCAGAGGTAATAGCCACCAGAAAATCTGTTTTCCAAGATAAATACTTCAGATCTGCTGTTTCAGCAGGCTCGAAAGGCGGAGCGACCAATGCTTGAAGGACCATAGTAAGATCCCATGGAGGAACAGGATCCTTGACCGGGGGACGTAACAAAAAGGTGCTTTTAATTAAGGCCTTACACAGTCTGGAGGAGGTTAAAGAGGCAGAATTCTTGCCCACATGAAAATGAGAGATGGCAGCCAACTGAACTTCGACAGTAGAACAACTAGCTCAATGTTGAAAAATATCAGCTAGAAAATCAAGAATGGCAGAAATAGGAGTCGTGAAGGGGTCTAAACTCCTTTGAGAGGCCCAAAAGGAAAAACGTTTCCACTTGCAGCGATAAACCTTCCTGGTCGAAGACCTATGAGCAGCCACCAAAATAGATCTGCGGATGATAGTACAGGAGTCCTAGCAATCATGGGGAACTGGAGCAGCCAGGCTGTGAGCTTCAAACTGTCCAGATTCAGATGCGGCACCCCTGAAGGGTGTACAATTAGATCCTGAATGGGATCCGGGATCCAAGGAAAAACCAGAAGGTGAGACCAAAGGAAGGGAAGCCATACCTGGCAAGGTCAAAATGGGGCAATAAGGATCACTTTGCTCCCCAGTCGACGAGCTTTCTGTAGAAACCTCTGAATAAGCGGTACTGGCGGGTAAGCATACAGAAGACCAAGCATGAACTAGAGCATCTCTGGGGGACTCCCCCAGCAAGGGGTTTAGAGCGAAAAACTCATTGGCAGAAGATCTGTTCCCCTACTGAAAGATTTAGAGACCACTCGTAAGGCATCAGAATAGACCAACTTTGCCTGTCCGCTAGGATGTGGGGACCATCCTGGAACACGAGTTGCGATGAGAAAGCGACTGGAGATCACCCATTCCCACAGTCTCATGGCCTTGTGACAGAGGGTAAAGATCTGGTCCCTCCATGTTTGTTGATATACTGTTAGATTTTATGAATATTAGTCTGAAATTAATTATGTTGTAAATATGCTGAAAGAAAAAAGGCTTGCTTAAATGCAGAAACAAAGTTTAGTAATATGTAATCAGCAGTCATACTAAATGACCATGGCTTGGAAAAGGAATCTGCTGAATGGACATTCTTCCCTTACAGACTCAAAACAGGATGTATGCAAGAGCAAAAATACAAAATCTGCTTTTAAAGAATGGACATTTTTCCCTTACAGACTCTAACAGGATGTATGCAAGAACAAAAATGCAAAATCTGCTTCTAAAGAACACTGACATGTTATTCTGCATGGAAAAACAGGATATGACACAAGAACAGATGTTTTTTATACAAAGATTCAAATAAAATACAGGATGTTCACACTGTCAGAAAAGCTGATCTCTGACAATGTGTTTTCTCAAAAATATGTTTTTCTACATGGACATCAGGACACTGTTACAGGATATTCACACTGTCAGAAAAGCTGGTCTCTTACAAGACATTGTTAAACAAGGAAGCTTAGTATTGTTTCTACAGGATAAGCAATTCTCCAAAATAGAATACAGAACAATGTGTTTCCTCAAAAATATGTTTATGCATGACTAAAAAGTGTATATAAAGAGCTGTATAAATCCAGCTATGTTAGAGGTATGGTAGGGACACAAGTCCTAAGGTAAATGTTATATCTCTCACATCATCTGTACTATATGAGAAGTAAAGTTGGAACAGTACTTTTAAGCTGTAACGTGTTTCCGTTTGGTTTATTATAAAAAGTTATTTGTTACTGCTCTCTAAAGTTGATGCTGCAAAGTATATTCTCTCATCAGTGTATATTCTGCAAGTTGCTGTATGCAACAGACTGTGAATGCAAATATAACTAGACTTTGAATTTTAGCAGAATCCAGCCAGCAAGACTGAGTGTCTTAAGAACATTGCAAATCCATCACACCAAGCAGTAAGCAAGTAAATCTCAAAATATTTTTTCAATATACCAGACCACTGATGTATGACTGAATTGCGACCGTTCCCAGAGGAAGAAAGGCATGAAGGGCCTGCAACGCTAGAAGGAACACTCTCATCTCTAGGACATTTATGTGCAAGCTGGTCTCTACAGTGGACCACAGGCCGTGGACTGCCCTGCCCGAACAATGCCCCCCACCAGAGGTGTTCATGGTCACTGTGGCTTGGGCCGGGGCAGGAACAAAGAGGCATCCCTCCAAAATGTCCGGAGAACGCAACCATCATTTGAGGGACGACAAACAGACTCGACGGAATTCAATTGGATATGCCAATGGTAGTTCCAACAGGGACCATTGTACAGCTAGAGTATACTGTAGAATTCTCATGTGTAACCAAACACATGGAAGAGTTACAGTCGCCGCCATTGAGCCCAAGGCCCTCAACACAGATTCCACCACTGGGAGATGAGAGTGGTATATCAGGGAGACATGCATCCTCAGGTTTTGTACTCTGAGGTCAGGAAGATTTTGCACTGAAGAGCATCTATCCTGGCACCAATGTAGTCTATCACCTGTACAGGATCTGGGAATGATTTGGATGCTTTGATTGTGATCTCCAAACATAGGGCAAGAGTCAGGAAATAATCCCTGGTTTGGGAGAACAGACGCCTATTGGAAGCAGTGAAGAGCCAGTCGTCCAGGTACAGACTGAATCTCCCTGAAGCCTCAGGTGAGCCGCTACCACCCATTACCTTGGTAAACACCGTGGGGGCCGTGGTGAGACCAAAGGGTAGGGCTTGAAATTGGTAATGATAGACTCCCAGCTGGAAGTGCAGAGGAACCTCCTGGAGCTTCTGTGCATCTTTATGTGATAGTAAGCATCCTGGAGGTCTAACAAGCACATCCAGTCTCTCTCTTGCAGGTACGGCTTGGAGTGTAGTGTCCATCCGGAATTTCTCTTTGGCAACTGACAGGTTCAGGGTAGAAAGGTCCAGAATGGGCCTTAAGTCCCCTGTTTTCTTTGGCACCAAAAAGAACCTGGAGTAGAAGCCCAATCGGGACTCATCTGGGGGGACGGTTTTGATGGCTCGCTTTTCTAGCAGCTTGGAAATTTCCTGTGCTGCTGCCTCCCTTTGCGTGGGTGGTATTTCCGGGAGGTGTCTGGGACTGAAAGGGGATGGAGTATCTGCTGGATAAGATCTGAAGCACCCAGCAGTCAGATGTTATGGACTCCCATATCGCCAGGTGCAAGGACAATCGTCCCTGACTGCCTCCAGAGTAGAGCAGGTCTGTCCAAGAAAGGTTCGAGACCCAAAATTCCTCGGACCCCCTCTGCCTCTGGGCCAGCATCCATTATGTCCCCCTCTGCCTCCGGGGGAAGAAGAGCCCAGTGTGTCCCGAGAATACTGTGACTTCTGAAACCACATCTTTTTCCCTCTTGGGTTCCGGCAGAAAGACCTTTGAAGGTTCAAGAAGCGGATCCCGACGGCAGACAAGGTCTTCCTTGTCCTCCTCACTCTGGAATAATGTCTCTGACAGTCTTACCAAAGAAAGTACACCCATCATAAGGGGTGTTAGCAAAGGACGCCTCGAAAGGTTCCAAAAATTGACAATCTGAGCCAAGCACTGCACCTCATGGACACGCCGGACTGAACCGCCTGAGTTGCTCCATCCATAGCATGTGAAAGGTGTCACGTAAATGTGTTGGAGACTGCTTTCAAAGTGGCCATCCTTGCAGAGGACAAAGCCATGTCCTCCTGCGACATGGACCTCAGGGGAGACCCCTCCAGCTTCTTTACCAGGTCACATTGGAGTCTGGTGACACGGGACAGGTACTTCGGCACCCTAATCGAAAAGGTAACTGAAGCGTAAACTCGCTTCCCTAGGCTGTCCATCATCCGCGACTGTCAGGAGGATGAACCAAGGAACTCTCCTGGGCAAGTTTCTTCTTTGTGGCTGCTGCTATCACCCATAGTGTCTACAGGGGGGGGTGGCCTTGTTCCATGCGGGTCTATGGGGGGCGGCTTGAAAATTTGTCGGGTCTTTTTGGAATTGGCTCCATGGTGTCCGGTTCCTTTCATGCCCGCGAGGTGACCAGATCCACCAAGGGATGCATGGGAGGGGACACCCAAGAAGTAGATGGGTCCATGCTGAAAGCCTCCAGGAATATGGACTCATCAGGAGGAGGTTTGGGAGCAGACCAACCTCCCTGTTGGTGCAGGATTTCCATGAGGAGACATCCTCGGGAGGTGACCTAGGGGAATCTTCATCATTCAAGTCCGCATCCTCAGGAAGGGACTCGGACGTATGCTTGCGAGGTACTTTAAAGGGGCCTCTCCGAGAGGAACTTGCAAGCCATTTCTTCCTCAGGGGGAACCATCTGGGGCACCTCAGGCACAGACTGTCCCCTCTGGTAAAATGATGGGGAACATAGAAAGAGCAGAGGGGGGTCTGGGTGGAGTCCGAGGGGGCAATCAGGGGTCTCAATCCAGCAGAGAAAACCCTTTCTACCACAAACGCTAAAAAAAGAGAGCGAACCTCCTGAGAAGCCAAGGAGGCCAGTCCCCCCGGGTCCAACAAGAGAATCGTAACTGGGCCCCAAGTGGATGGCGCTCCGAGGGAGGGAACTTGGCCCGACAAAGGTGGAGCCAATGAAAAAAGTTCCACTCCCTCGGATCAGACACCCAAGCTCTGGCTCTGAGAGCAATTCGGATCTCACACTCTCCAGGCAACTGTCGGGGTCAAGGAAGCAGGTACCATCGGCGCCGACCCCCTGACTAAAGCCATCCTCTGATCTGAATACTCTGAACCCAATGGTCGGATCAGAGAAGGAGATATTGGCTGGAAAAAGGAAGCGAGCTCCCCCCTCCTGAGGGAGAGGGAGCTGGCAAGACCCCCATCTGGATGAGAGTGATCCTCAATTTTACCCATATCAACTTCAAAGACAGAATGGACCTTGGCAAGGCCACAGACTCTAACCTTGCAGGTCGGGGCACAGAGGTCCTAGAAGCTGAGCGTGCCTCTTCCAGCTCTGGGGAGAACCTTTGAGATCGGAGCAGAGGGGAGTCCTGCATCTGTAATGTTTTAACTGAAGGGAGGTCCAGAGACCTCTTACGTTTTTCCCTCGCCTTAGACTCTTGCCCCTTCTCTCTGCCCCTTGTCTGCTCCACTCCCACAGGCTTTTGCACAGGAGGTTGAGTCCCAGCCTGGGAGGGAGGAGAAGCCAGGGGAAGAGAGGAAGGAGAGTAGGGACAGGTGGCCACTGCAGCCGCTGTGACCAAAGCCGAAGACAAGGCAACAGTCTCAGAAAGGTGAAGGCCTTTTAGGGCCAACTTGGCCTTCCTATCTAACTGCATGAGGGTTGAACCCTGCACATATAGTGCAGTTTACACTCAGATGGGCCACGCCCAAGCATACAACACAGAGTGTGGCCATCTGCAGGAGGTAACTTATGGCCACACAGGCTCAGCCATACTATCATAAGAAAAAACTAAAGAAAAAAGGTTAAAAAAAAATTAAGCACAACCCACTCACCACACGCACACACACAGGGGGAGGGGAAGCAAAAAGTCTACACAACTACTCTAACCTAAACACTACAAACTCGACGCACCAAGCGAGGGGAGGAGAAAGGGGAACCTACTCTATCACTACCTAGAAATTTTTAAGAAAAGATACATTTTTAGTTTTTACCCACTTCAAAACCTGGAGCTCTAGAGATCACGGTGCACAAGCTATTCGCGGTAAACGAGATTTGGGGGTTGGAAGGTAGTGGAGATGTATCATGGGTAAGGGGAGGAGCTTGGAGCAGATGCTAGTAAAGTTGCTGGCTCGGATCCGATACAGATCCGTATCCCACAGGTTGAAGACCAACTGAAGTAAACTACTTCCGATAAAGTATTTTTGAGACTAATTCCAGTTTTAAATTCCAGATGGTCACATCTGCAGACCACAGACCACCTGTATAAAAACGGTATGGATAAATCATCTGCACAGTGTAATCAGTGCAGACGAAAAATTGCAAAGTATACAAAAGTTAAAGGAAGTGTCTGCAACATTTGCAATCTAAAGGCAGATTCCAATGACAGAAATCCAGGAAGCAAAGTGTCACCCAAATTCAAAGTCTTCTGTAACAAACCTGGAAGATAAAACACTCTCCATGTCAGATGTAATCTTCAGCAAGAAGTTAGCATGAACAGCTGCAGAGACAGGTCCACAAGATGACAGATTTGGAATGGAGGTCAGCATACTGAAGTCATTACAAGCTACATAGATAGGCAAATTGTGTCCAGAAAAACGCGGACAATCAAAACTGATCCCCAGGACAAACAAGCATGACTACACAAACCAATGAACAATCCCATCAGCAAGCCAGAATGAACCATAGCTTGACCTTGCACACAGAGGAAATGAATATACATGAGGATCTTGCACAAAATCATTTAAGTGAGCAGTCTTCTGTTATATCCCTTTTTGTTTTTGATCAATTGAAGGAAAAAAAGGATACAGATGACGGATCATAATTCAAAAGTCTAAAATGCTGTGGTCATTCAGTAACTGTTCAATTGACGAAATACAAAGGACAATAAAATGAAAAAAGTGGACAAATTAAACTCATGAAAATATTTTTAATGGCAGTGTACTGCAGTGGCAGCTACCCACTGCCATGTACAAGTGTGTGATTGTTAATCTTATACACACTTGGCTATCTTAAACTGTTACCCACCCTTAACATTACCCACAAAGTCACAGATGGAACTACCATGTTAATACAAAGCTACAAGCATAGCTAGTAATTTTTTTAAGTTACAACTCCAAGTCATGGACTGACCATCCTGCAACTTTAAGACACTACGCTGACATATTAAAAGACGAAGCTGCAGATAAATGTTTTTGTTTATCCAGTAATAACACACTGCACCTACACATTAAAACTTAGTATTAGTTTCTCTAACCTATTAATCTTAACTGTGAAATTATTCTAGCTGACCACAGATAAGCATGAACAGTACTCCATATATACCACTAAGTGCTAATTCAGCATATATCCAAGTCATTCAGATTCACTTCTACCCTGTTCAGAACTGCAAACTCTTTCCTTCTTTCTTTTTTTGGGGGGATGGGGTGATCAAATAATCAAATTGCATACTATGGATTTACTGTTGCACATAAGCGTAGCTATTGTATCAAGTTTTGGCCTTATAAGTCCCAGGCAATGGCTGAAATGTGTCCACATGAATCAATTCACTATCATTTAAATGTAAAATGATAAACGATCAAAGACCTGCTTTTGAGAGAGAAAATAACACACATTAGGACTCCCAAAACCTAGATTTTCACTAGAAAAAGTTGAAGAGGATTAAGAGAAGGGGGGCAGCCCCTGTGAAAACAGAAGGGGCATTAGGATGCTTTATGTAGCTACAATCAGACTTGCACTGTGTTGCATTACTAGTGTTGTACTGTACCAGTATTACAAAACAAAAATACTTGCAGCCTGCGATAGGACCTCTTTACCCCTGGGCCATTAATAAAGAAGCCTCAATCCTCAACACTGGCACCAGTGAGAGTCACTAAAACAGGAATGGACTTGCTCTATTAATTTCCCCAACAGCACACCGGTAACATGCTCCCGACCCCGGGACTGGAATCGCTCTCTCTCTCTAGATCCCAGAGACAGACAGAGAGAGAGAGAGAGACGCAGAGAGAGTGACAGACACCTGGGAAAAGCTGGCGCAAATTTTCTAGCTGTGCCCCTTTCTGTCCAAACAATAAGGTAACTACGCTGTATCCAATTATACTGAGTAAACTCAAGGGTAATATAAATGGTAGAGTGTAACCCAAGGGTAATATAAATGGTAGAGTGTAACCCAAGCAGCAAGGCTTTTCGGTGTGTCCATGGTGTCGCTAACATAACTACAAGCAGATTTTAAAAGTAATCTCTAAAAAACCAGCCAAAATGAAAGGTATAAAATATTTAATAAACTAAAATAAATATTTACATATTTTCTAAGTGCAATAAAGAGTTTCAATCACAGGAGGAAAAACACAGTTGAACAGATTCAAACAATGCAGATAAACACTTTCACTAATCTTAATGTACCCTAGCCAACTTCATTCAGCAAGGCAAGATGAGATGCTGAGATTCTTACTTCCACTAGGCAAGGTGATTAGCTTCCTACTTACACTGAACTGACTGTGATAACTCAGATTTTTATATCAGATTCCAAAGGGGGGGGGGGACATGCAGCTGTGTGAGCTTATCCTCTCAGTGCTGGTTAAAGAATGGCACCACATTTGATCACCTGATTAGTACAAGTACACACACTCAGAGCTTTTCTAAGACCTGTTGCAGTATTTGAAAATTGCAGAACAATTTCAAAAACTTCTACTCTTCCTTTCCAGAATTCTGTTTAAACTAACATTTAATCAGTTATAACACTGTTGATACATTTTTAACATAAGCATCTGTACAAGTCAGCATGACAGTCAAATGACATTTACAAAATTCCAGCTAATTATGCTGGCACATGTTGCACATGCGCTGCCCTATTCTCCCTGGAACACATGGCAATACCTCAACACT
This sequence comes from Protopterus annectens, assembly GCF_019279795.1. Lineage (NCBI taxonomy): Eukaryota > Metazoa > Chordata > Ceratodontiformes > Protopteridae > Protopterus > Protopterus annectens. Next base: position 543,183,649 of record NC_056726.1, read on the forward strand.
GTCACACAGCCCATCACAAAAGCTTCAGTTCTCACGCTTCAATTGTCTCCCTTCACCATACAATTAATGAAGCTAACAGTCATCCCCCTCAATCAGTTACAGTCACTGGAAATGCACAAGCCCAAAGTGATCTGGACACAGAGTAGACTTGAACCATTTCTGCTATCTGCTTAACTGTTCAGGTTTGTAACTCGGTGCGAAATCTTAACTGAAAGGCAGTACTCGGACATACCTTTTGACTGAGAAACAATTTTAAAGTTAGCAGTTTAAAAAAATTGTTAAAAGTATGCTTGTGGGCACAAAACTTTGAATCCATCTAGTTACTAGTCCTTATGCCAACTGACTAACATAAGTACGCCAGCGTCTACAATGTTAAGAGCTGAAGTACAAAGCAGCTTAAATGTGCATATTTGGTTATGTTACGTTGCAGGTGTCAAGTGCTTTGTTGAATACTACTTCCTTCCAGACAACCTTCCTTTCTTGGTTTTATTGCCTCTAATCAAAGCCTTGTGATGCTAGACACTTAATACAAGGGGCTAAACCATTCATTTTCCTGTGTAATCCCACCCACACAATTAGTTCTGTCACAAGACTGTTTGCCAGTTCCCACCCACCCGTTAACTTCTGAATAATTATTCCTCTGCTTAAGTACTTGGGGGAGGGGTGGGTTAAAATAGCTGTGAGACAGCATGCAAAGTGTTGACACTATGAAACCACAAAACACTTGCCTCATACTATCTAAAAAAAGACAGTGTGATAAATATTTTGTAACCACTAAGCAAAACTGCACATCGATATGTCAACATTTTTTCCCAGTTAAACAGTCCGATTCAGAGCTATTAGAAGGTTGCAAGAAGCCAACGAATGACAGGCAACCTGACACCCCTAGAAACTGAACAATCACTTCTGAAACGGGCAGAAACTGTCAGTACTGCATTCTTTAAAGGTATATTATCCCTTCAGGTTTCTAATTTTCAGCACTGTTGCTGGATGGCTGTTTACTTGCAACAGAGTTAGTTCGGGGGGGGGGGGGGTGCAGATTTAGTTACGTTTTAAACCTAGCATCCTTTCAAGTTTTTTTACTGTACAGATGCACATGAACAGCTGGCCAAAAATGCCCATAACTACAGCAGCACCATAAAGTGCTTTATATTTTCATTTCATTCCTAATGACTGCAATAACCTTTAAATCTCTCTTCCCTTAGTAACATATTTGCAGTATAAAAACAGCCAAATCATCCTACAACTCAAATGTGAGAATACAGTTGGTCAACAAAACAAACAGTGATACCTGGTTTTTGATGTAATCTCGAATACACGGAATTAATGCCAGAAAGTAATTACATGCAATACAACCTGGACAATACTAGTAAAATAACTACCTTATGAAACAGCCTACAAAACTCTACTCGTACACCAAGGAACTACTTGACAAAAATACACAACGGTTTAAGATCTTAACACATGGAAACTAGTCACAGAAATGGCAACTAAGACTGATGCATCTCGAGAACTGGTTAGGAGTAGTACATTCCATTTAAACAAACAAAAAAAAAAAAAGAAACCGCAGGAATCTGCTACATTCAAATGTTTACAAAGGCAGTATGCCATGATAAAGCTATCTTTCATTGGTGTTTACGGTGCTATTTTCATTGGGTCAGAAAATAAATTTATTTCACCCTCATGGGTCTTGGAGGCTGATGCAAGTCTACACTCGCATTACAAACAGGAAGGAAAAAAAAACAAGAAAAACCAACCTACAGTTTTCACTGTGGGATACGTTAAACCACCTGTAATACAGGCCCACTGGATATATGCAAATGACCCCTTAAGTACACTGTGTTCAGCTTTGGAATGTCCATGAATTTTAACTTTACCTATTTAAGTCTTTATTGACAGATTCAGGCCAATAGAGTCAAATCCAATTAGCTGAGAAGACTGATGTTTTAGCCTTCTTATAACATTATTAATCAAAGCACAAGTGGACTGCTTGGCTATACTTCAGAAACACAGGGTCTTTAAACCTTTAAACAATTAAGGTGTTTGCTAAATATTCCAGCTAACATTCAAACCAATGAGTAAAAAGGTCACACAAACTGGTAAAAACAAGAAAAACCTAGCCAACCTAGTTCTCATTGTATGATACCTTAAACCTAATGTCAGAGGACCATGGGATACATGCAAATTATCACTTGAGAACAGCAAGTGTTTCAGCTTTACGGCTTCTGAATGTCCATGACTTTAATTGAGATACTTTGCAGACACCTTAATTTTTTGGACATCAGCTGGCTTTAAAGACCCTGTGTCTCTAAAGTATAGCCAAACAAGACTGCTTATGAGCTGCTGATGAGGTCATAAGAAGGTAAAACATGAATGTCTACAGCTAGTGGGGTTTGGCTTTGACCTAAATGCATCCACAAAGACTTAGCAGAAAGTAAAAAAGTCATGGACATTCAGAAGCCTTATAGCTGAAACACCTGATGTCTTTGAGGGATCACAGGAAAGAAAGGTAAAACACAGACAAGATAGGGATATACTACTGTCTCCTCTAGCAGTTTCTCACAGGAGTTGTGCACTGATCTCTGATGTCTTCTATTTCTCCAAGATACAAAAAAGGATATCTTCTGTCCAGTTTCCTCTGACAGCAAATAAACACTACCTGACTACTCAGTCTGATCATTTCCTTATACTCCACTTAACCCAAAAATCATATATTTTTTTTGGGGGGGGGGGGGGGGATACCGGTCACTCAGCCAGTCAGAATAAAAGAGAAAAGACTTTTGTGGGTTCTGTTCAAGCATCTTTATTATGTGCAAACACATCAGGATTGAGGCTTAATAACCCAACTTAGATAAACTTGTAAACAAACTATTACACACATGCTCACACTCTCTGGCTGCACTCAAAATGGCACTGAAGCTAGCACATGGTTGCTATTTATATGCATATGCTGACCTTGAAACGCTTCTTAAAGGTACAAGACACTATTCTACATCCCACCTCTGAGAAAAAAGGTCATGCAATATTGACAATATTAATTGACATGCAATCAATACAAATAATTCTGTCATCCAATTATACAGAACTAAATACATACAGATAATTATGTCCAGGTTGCTTATCTTTCACACTAGGTCTAGAAATACAACCAAACTGCGTGACACAAATTAGAATTGGGTCTAGCAACTGGGACTGTCTGCTAATTGTTCAACTTTAGGTATATCAGGAATGGAAGACGTTAAGACATGTTCTGCAACAGGAACACTGTCTGGATTGCTCTGAGATCTACAGTCTATCACAGGAACAATGCTGTGATATCAATTCTGGTACAGGAAGAGGTCTGCAATTTCTCCTGTACTCCACCTCCTCAGATTCTACGAAGTAGGATCTCTGCTCGGTACATATACCTGTTATTTGACCAATCCAGACAAAACCTTTCGCCGTTTGTATCCTCTCGCTCCTCCTTCAATGGATGAAGAAATCTGCTCGATTTATCACAGCTGGACCTCTGGAAAAAAGTCTCTGAATAACTGGCCTCCAATTGTTCTGTTCTTAGCTTTAGGCCTCAAGAAACTGGAACTAATAGGCAATGTTGCTCTGGTTTGCCTAGATAGTCTCTGAGCAGGCGAGCCAAGTATATCGCCACAAGGTATAGGTTCACAGGTAGTTACTAGGCTATCTGCTTATAAGCCTAGCCAGAATGTGTTGGCTTTCGTCGCCCCCTTAGACTAATTCCCTGTGCCTCTGTCCAGCAGATCCAATGAAGTGACCCCCGGGGTAAACTTTGTTTTCCATCTACTCGTCAAGGTTTCTTTTGAAGAGAGTTAGCGAGGAGCTCTACCTAATGTAGATTGGAATCTTGTTGCAAAGCATGGGAAGTCTCTGGGACAGGTTGCATTGAGGTTTAGATCCCTAAAGCGTGTGGCTCAAGGGGATAAGGTTTTCTTTAGGTAGAACGTGTCCATCAACTCTGGGTTGGACATGGCCTTGTATGTCAGGCAGAGATCACCACTGAGTAGGCAGTATGCAACAGAGTACAGCTGGAATTTCTTTAGTTGAGCTGCATAGGGCATCTGTAGGAGGCCAGTGATCCTCTTGGTGAGGTACTTCTGTAGTCTTTCCAGCTTTTGCAGGTGTCTTTTAAGGTACATCCCAAATGGGGCATTGTACTCTATGATGGGTCTGATGAGTTATAAGTAGAGGGGCACACACAATGACCTCTTTTGATCTGGATGCGAACCCTTTTGTGATTAGGTGGGCCATGTAGAAGGCTTTTCTAACCACTTTGGCAATGTGCTTATCAAAGGTGAGATTATTATCTACTTGGGTCCCCAGATCACTTATTACTTCTTCAGTATTTAGGCGACTACCACCTATGTGGTAGTTTGCGGGTACACTGTATTTTCCAAAGGGGATGACTATGCACTTCTTGGCATTTAGCTTAAGGCCATGATTTTGACACCAGGTATCTGTCTCAGCAAGACCCTTTTGGAGGACGTCTGTCAGCCGGAGAGTCAATTATAGCCCCTAGTTTGCAGTCATCTGCGAACATGGTCAGCCATAGTCGTCCTGTGCTTGCCTGTACCTCTGAGAAGTATATACCGAACAGGTTTAGAGTCAGACGTAGCTCCCGCAACTCTCACCATGTGGATTCTGTCCATGAGCCAGTTTGCAACCCATCTTGTGACGTAGGGGTTTATGTTCAGGCTGGTGAGCTCGTCTGTAATACCAGAATGGGGAATGGTGTCAAAGGCCTTTGCGACGTCTAGGTAGGCTGTGGTACCACCTTTCCCTCGTCTATAGCCTTGGTGACAGTCTCAAAGAAGTCATTTCTGAGATTAAATAAATTCAAAAAGACGTCTGTAGTATCTCACTTTGACCTCGTAAGTAATTGCTTTGCGCTCTGTACTGCACGTTCAGCTAGTCCATTTGACTGTGGACATTCTGGACTACTAGTAACACGTACAAGGTCCCATTCTTTTGCAAATTTCTGAAACTGACTGGCAAATTGGTACCATTGTCAGAAATAACTGTGGACTACAATGGACTGAGAACATTTCAACTTAGTAATAGCAGTAGACGTTAGATTAGGTAGTAAATCAATCTCAAACAAGTTTGAATAAGGGTCTACCAACACTAAGTAATGCTGATGGTTCCACTTGAATAAATCAGTGGCTACTGTTGACCAAGTTAGTTCAACAACTTGACTTAGCTAAAAAAAAAAAAAAAAAAAAGAACTTATGTACTCACCATAACGTTCCATGTTGGTAATCTATCTCGCCCTTCATTTTTACATATGGGTTCAGAGCCGATCCTCGGCTCAGACTCTGCCGATTTACAAGCTGGAAGACTTCTCGATGGCTCGTGGCTAAGCAGGTATCCCATGGTGCACCACTACAATCCCCAGATCTTGTTTGCTGCTCACTAGAATAACCAACCCTAAAAACAACCAATACTAAAGGGTCTCCAACCAAGGGCAACCAAATTGTTACTTCCAGATCTTCCAGAATGGGGGCAGGAGGGCAGGTTGGTAAAAATGAAGGGCGAGATGTACTACCAACATGGAACATTATGGTGAGTATAATTTCTTTATGTTAGGTAGTCCGATCTCCCCTTCATTTTTACGTATGGGACAGCGTCCCTAGTACCTTATTCTTGGGTGGCTCACTGGAAAATACTAGAGCACAGTGCAGCCAAAGGATGCTCTACCCCTGGATGCCAAATCCAGTTTGTAATGTGTAATAAAATTGTGAGGGGTAGCCCACATAGCTGCTGCACAAATATCAAATGGTACCCTGGCTTGAAAGGCTGCAGAGGTAGACCACGACCTGGTAGAATGAGCCTTGATCCTGTAGGGTAAAGGTTTGCCCTCCAATCTATAAAGGCTATACAACTGGAAATCCAATTATATAGTGTCACTTTAGAAACTGGTAATCCCAATCTAGAGTCAGAAAAGGAAATGAACAACTGATAGATATGATTTCCTGAAAGCCTTAGTCCGCTGTAGATAAAAACGTAGTTGTCTATGAACGTCTAGCTGATGAAAACGGTATTCAGCTGCATTACATTGACTAGGGAAGAAAACTGGGAGTTCTACTGATTGGTTTAAAGTAGCATTACAACAAACTTTGGAAACAGGAAGGAATAGTACGTAATGACACCCTGTCTTTGTGAAAAATCAAATACGGTGGCTTAATAGACCAGGCCTGTAGCTCAGATACCAGTCTAGCTGATGTGATAGCTACCAAAAACAAGGTCCAAGAGAAAAATTTTTAGAGTAGATGAGTGGGAAGGTTCAAAGGGTGGAGAAGTCAATTTGGACAACACAAATTTTTAATCCCAAGAAGCCACTGTTTCTTGCAGGGGTGGTCTCAATAGAGTGGCCCCTTTCAAAAAGGTCTTGCATAGCTTATGAGACATTAAATTGATATTTGGAAAACCTACATGAAAATGAGAAATCACCAATTGGACTAATAGTGGCAGCGGCAGATCCTTGTTGAAAAAGCTCAGAAAGAAAACCCAGAATCACAGGGATAGAAGCAGTGTATGGATCTACATTCATTCTCTGTGTCCAACTACAAAATCTTTTCCAATTACTTTCTTACAGCCTCCTAGTTGAAGGTTTATGGGAGCACATAAGAATATGGGACACTGAAGATGACATCATGAAGCCTGACTATAGATGGAACTGGAGCAGCTACGTTGTCAATTTGAGGGTGTGGATTGAGGGGTGTAGCGAACCCGACATGCGAGTCAATAGATCTGGAGCTGGGTCCAGAATCCAAGGATCGTCCAGGAGGAAATTCTCGGGGATGGGGAACTAGACCTGACAAGGCCATTAAGGAGCAATGAGGATCAACTTGCTTCCCAGCCGACTGGCTTTCTGAATCACGTTGGAAATGAGAGGGACTGGAGGAAAAGCATACAGAAGTACCATTGGCCAATCGTGAGCCAGAGCATCTCTGGGAGACTCCCCCGCAGGGGGAATGATGAAAAAATAGCTGCTGCATTTGGTATTGACTGGGCTGGCAAAAAGGTTGCAGCAAGGCTGTCCCCATTTCTGGAAAATATGATCCACTGTTTCCCGTTTCAGAGACCACTCGTGAGGCATTAGGATTGCCAGGCTGAGCTTGTCGGCTATCACGTTGGCCGTCCCTGGAATGTGCGTTGCAAGCAGAAAGCGCTGGGAAGAATTCGCCCACTCCCAAACTCGCATGGCCTCTCGGTAAGATCTGGTACCACCCTGTTTGTTGATCTACCAAACCACGACATGTTGTCCGATTGTATCGCAATTGTCCCTAGAGGAAGGTGGTCTTGAAGTGCTTGCAATGCCAGAAGCACCGCCCTCATCTCCAGAACATTGAAATGCAGATGAGCCTCGTGTTCTTGCCATGTGCCTTGGACAATCCTGCCGAGATAATGCCCCCCCCCTCCACTTGATCTCGTAGGCATCTGTAGTCACAGTGGCAACGGGTTGGGCCGGAACAAAGGGGGCACCCGTGATCAGTTGATTGGGATCTATCCACCAACGAAGGTCCTTCTTGCATGTTTCCATCTGCAGGATAGGATGACTCAGTGGGAGAAATTGGAAGGACCACTGGGAAAACAGAAGCCACTGGAGAATTCACATGTGCAACCTGGCTAATGGTACCAATAGAATTGTGGATGCCATAGTCCCGAGGAGCTGAAGAACCCACTTTGACTTTTTTCAACAGGAGAAAACATTGAACTTGGGAGATTAAGTTCGGTGCCCTTTTGGCGGGGAAATGAGCTGTCATGTTCACTGTGTCTACCTCTGCGCCTATAAAAATCATAGATTGAGAGGGCAATAATGCAGATTTTCAACAATTTATGGAGATTCCTAACTGAGCAAAGTTGAATCATGGCATCCCTGTTTTGGATGAGTAGATGCCTATTGGGAGCGGTCAGGAGCCAGTCCAAATAGGGAAACACCTGGAATCACTAACATCTCAAGTGAGCCGTCACTACTGCCATGCACTTGGTGAACACCCTGGAGGCTGTGGTGAGACCAAAGGGCAGAGCGCGAAACTGATAGTGACTGTCTCCCAGCCATAAGCATACATGGCTTCTGGATGCCTTTAACATTTTTATGTGGCAACAGGCTTCCTGAAGATCCAGAGAACACATCCAAAAGTCTTTCCCTAACAACGGGAGTATAGACTGCAGTGCTACCATCCGAAACTTGTCCTTCACTGATTCGTTCAATCTGTTGAGGTCCAATATTGGCCTCCAATCTCCGGTTTGGAACTAAAAAGAACCTGGAGTAAGTTCCGGATCCTATCTGGTCTGCTGGGAGGGGCTGGATGACTCTTTTTGCGAGCAACTTGTTGATCTCCACAGTTGCCTGATCCCTGTGATTGGGTGGTACATCTGGGATCCTTTTTGGGAACAAACGGTGATAGGGAAAAGGGTATGATATAGCCTCTGGTAACAACTCTTTGTACCCACTCGTCTTGGGTGATATTTAGCCAGGCTTCTTGGTACAAAGAAATGTGACCTCCGACTGGCCCCACAGAAGCGCAGTTGGGCTCCACATCAGGATCTGATAAGGCAGTTCACGAAAGGAATCACAGCCTTCTTGTTATTGCGGACCGCCTCTACGGCAACATCTGCCATTTCCTCCTCCTCTTCCTCTGAAGGAGGATTCACCCCGTGCATCAGGAAAGACCCTCTGGGGCTTCCTGAACCACATTTTACCGCCCCTTTGACCCTTGGGGTATGGTCTGGAAGGGACAGTAAAATGCATTCCCACGGCAGAAAACGTTTTTCCTTCTTGCTCATGCAGAGTGTGTGCATCCTTCACCTTGGAACCAAACAATCAGGAATCATCAAATGGGGCGTTGGTTAAAGTAGACTTGAACGGTTCCGCAAAATTACTTAAGCGCATCCAGGAGTGACGCCTCAAGGCAACTCCAGAACTCGCTGCTCTACTCGCTCCATCCACAGCATAAGATACAAGTCGCATGGAGTTAACCACAACTTAAGGTTGACAACTGAATAGAAATTTTGTCAGGAACTCCCTTGGTACACGCACCTTGTATGGAATCCAACTCCTTGAGGAGCTCCCTCTGCAACCTTGTGAAGTGCGTGAGATAGTTCAACGATCGAAGGGTAAAGGCCGCTGAACTAAAAATACGCTTCCCAAATCTGTCCATCTGCCGGGACTACTTGTTTGGCGGATGAACAGATGAAGAGGTCTCCATTAACTCTTAGTGGCAGTCACCACCACCATGGCATCTATGGGAACACCCTTGGACAAGAACTCTTTACCAGGAGGGGCAGACAAGAACTTATTTGGTCTCCTGGGGACGGGCTCCACGGTGTCAGGAGTATCCCACACCTTTTGAGTGACTAGATCCATTAGTTCGTCAAAAGGTGGAGACACCCAAGAGGTTGAAGGCTGAGACCCGACAGCCTTCAGGTACACAGACTCATCAGAAGAGTTAATAGTGGGCCAGTCGCACCTCTGCCTAAGGATCTCTAAAATATCCACAATGAGACAGACGACGACTTGGGGACCCTTCCGACCCCTCGAGATCAGTGTCCGATGTCAGACATCCTGGGAATCAATACGTTTCCTCTTAAATGACCTCTTCTGGGGAGGCTCCTCAGAAGGATATTCCGGGGAAGCCTCGGAAGAGTGGGGGCCACCAGCTGATGGCTCCTGAGGCTGCGGGTCTGTCTCCAGAGAGAGTAGGGGCTGAGACTGAAGTGGGTGCTCTCGGGGGAAGAGTGCTGGTGCCAGTGGTAGGTGCTGGGAGAATGAGACAGCACGCTCCTCCTCATCTCAAACGCTGACCTCTCTGGCTCCGAAGACCTCCCCCACTCCAAACAGATGTGGGTCGGCACCGGAGCCAAGGCTGTCGGCTCCAAAACAGATGCAGGGTCCAAGCTCACACTGGTGACGCACTGAGAGGAAGGCTGGGAACCGAAGATAGATTCCAACTTTCTCTGTTGGTGCCAACAAGGGAGCTTCGGCCCCTGAACACTATGGACGGCACCAAGCGTGTCTGAGCCGAACCAGGCTCTAAGGCAGCAACAAGATGAGCTGGAGCCAGCATTGCCTCTTGGCACCAAACACTCCGGCTCCAAAAGACCAGTACAGCTCAGAGGAAGAATAGCAGACAAGGTCAAAGCTGGGTCAAGAGACTCGGGAGCTGACTGGGTCGGAGCCAACAATAATTTTGGCAACGCAGATGACTTCAGGAGTCTCAGCACTACCCTCTCCACATCTTCTGAAAGGGTCCTGGAAGACATAGCTGGGGATGTTGACCTGGGGGGCACTGGAGACTTAAATGTTATGGACACCGGTAGGGAGCTTACAGACCGGCTCTGAGTAGCAGAGTCAATTGCTGTATCAAATTGTTTGAGATCGGTTCCGAAATCCCTATAACCAACTGACACCACCATGATGCTCTTTCAGCTCTGAAGGCTGAGGAGTCGAGGAGGCAGACTTGGATTGTCGAGACTGTTTAGGTGGTGGCTCCGAGACACCAGCCGGTGCCGGAGAAGGCCTTTTTGAGGATTTTGTTTTCCCAGACTTAGAGGAAGCCGAAGAACTGGATAGCGCTTCCTCAAAGCATGGTTTCAATAGACCCTTGAGTATGAGTTTGTTCTTCCTCTCCTTAACATTCTAGGAGAGAAAGCATGGCAGAACAAACACGACTCCTGAAAGTGGATGGCCCCTAGGCATTAGACAGCTACTGTGGCCATCCATTAAGGACATCTTTTGGGAGCATTTCATACACTTTTTGAACCCTGAGGGTTTATGCTCCATACTTTCCTTAGACATATTACACACACACACAGTCCAGAGAGATTGGAGAGAGAGAAAAGGAGAGGACTAGGTCCTCTAACTAAAACGGGCCTAGCCCTAAGAAGGAATTACATGAGGACTAGGTCCTCTAACTTAAACGGGCCTAGCCAGGTGTAGTGAAACTAGGTCTAACTTAAACAGACCAGAAAGGAAAGCCCATGCACACAAGAGAAAAGTACAGTTTTGTACCTACCATAAATGTAGATGTCCGAACTGGATAGCATCTGCAGTCATAACAACTGGGTTGTCCTGTCGTCAGGCAGCCCTTCGGTTGGCCGGATTCCAAAGTCCGGGTCCGGCTGATGTCGCACTTCACCCGACGTCATCTCTGCTGGTCTTCGGGTATAAAGGCATCAGCCGACGCCATTTACTTCAGTGTTTCTTGCCCCAGATGCCAGTTGCCCTCTTGGAAGGCTAACTTTTGGGTAAAAATGCCAATGTTTCCCAAAGGATAGAAAGCAAACAAAAAATAAGCATGTATGTACATATATACAAACAAATACACCATAAGAGACTCCCCCACCAGCTAGCTATTAGGAGGGTAAATACCCTAGGAGTACCACAGAGGGGAAGGAGGGAGGGTAATCCTGACTGCAGATGCTATCCAGTTCGGACATCTACATTTATGGTAGGTACAAAACTGTACTATGTCCTTCATGGATGCATCTGCAGTCATAACAACTGGGTAGAATACCATAGCCAACTAGTGGAGGAGGAAGAATAGATTATGGTGTGGTTAGGATCCCTTGCTGTACAGCAGTGGCAAACCCTGCTCGGGATCTGGAATACAGAGGTAAATTATAATGCTTGGCAAATGTATGCACGGAGGTCCAAGTAGCCGCCTCAATAATGTCCTTGGTTGCCACTCCTCGTAAGAAGGCTGTGGTAGTGGCTGTTGCTCTTGTAGAATGAGGTCGTATGTTCTGTGGAATTGGTTTTCCATGGAAGGAGTAACAGAATCGTATGCAATTTCCTATCCATTTGGAGATTGTCTGTTTGGAAATTGCTTTTCCTTCCCTTCCTGTTGCATAGGCTACAAAAAGCTGGTCAGTTTTTCTGTTACTTTTTGTTCTGTCCAGGTAGTAGCGTAGCTGTCTGTGTACATCCAAGGTATGCAGCATTCTTTCCCCTCTGTTTTGTGGGTTGGGGAAGAAGGTAGGTAGGTGGATTGCCTGGTTTAAGGACACTCTGGATACCACCTTAGGCATAAATGTAGGATTAGTCCTCATGGACACTCTGTCTTGGTGGAAGATTAGGAAGGGTTGTACTGCCATTAGGGCCTGAAGTTCAGAAACCCTCCTTGCTGAGGTTATTGCCAGTAGGAAAGCAGTTTTCCATGAAAGATGCTGTAGGTCTGCTGTTGCTGCTGGTTCAAGAGGTGCAGTGTCAACTTTTCTAGCACAAAGTTCAAATCCCAAGCTAGCAGTGGTGGTTTCCTAGGAGGTTTTACATTCTTGATCCCTCTGAGGAACTGCCTGAGTAGAGGATGTGAGAAGACAGGTGGATCAAAGCTGTATTCTGCTGAAATAGCTGATGCATGTATCTTGATGGAGGAATAGGACAGGCCTGTATGTAGAAGCTCTGCCAAGTACTCCAGAATGTTAGCCATATCTATATTCGACACATCCTTCCCTCTTTCAGCACTCCAAATGACAAACCTTTTCCATTTCCCTGCATAGTTCCTTCTTGTTGAAGGTCTGCGGCTTCAAGGATAATGTCTTTAACCCTTTGGGAGAGATCTGGAATAGTTGCTGCTATGTGATGTGCCATGCAGTCAGCTGCAACGTTTTAGGTTTGGATGCATGATGCTGTAGTTGTTCTGAGTTAACATCAAGGGCATCAGTGGTATTGACCACATTTTGTCCAGAGACATGCTCCTCAGCAATGGGTACCAGTGTTGTCTTGGCCAGTTTGGAGCTATCAGGATTATCCTTGGACGTTCCTCCTTGATTTTTAGTAATACCTTGTGTATCAAGGAAGAGGTGGGAATGCATATGCTGTCAGGCCTTTCCAGCTGAAGGAGAGCGAATCCACTTTCGATGCAAGTGGATGGAATGTCCTTGTGCAGAATTTTTGAGCTGGTGGTTGAGAGGGAAGCGAATAGATCTATCTGTGGCATTCCCCATTTCTTTGCGATGGTCTTGAAGATGTCCGGGTGTAGCATCCATTCGTGAGCATCCGAGGTGGTTCTGCTTAACATGTCTGCTAGAGTGTTCTCCTTTCCCGGTACAAACATTGCCTGTAACTGGATGTTGTAGCTGAGTGCCAGGTTCCAAAGGTCCAAAGTCATTCTGCATAGGGGGTTATGAATGAGTGCCTCCCTGTTTGTTGATGTACCACATGACTGTGGTGTTGTCTGTCCTTATCATCAAATGGCCTTCTTTGAGAAATGGTCTGAATTTTTGGATTGCCAGTTTTACTGCCAGCATTTTTTAGGTTGATGTGCAGGTGAAGCTGGTCCTGCGTCCACAATCCTTGCACGCATTTGTCCAGCATGTGAGCCCCCCATCCTAGGTCTGAGGCGTCTGTTGTGATGGTTTGGCTTGCTTGATATTTGTGAAAGGGTAAGCCTGGGTTTGACTGGCATGCTTGAGCCCACCATAGGAACTCCTGTTTTAGGCATGGAATTAGTGGAATTTCTGCTTCTAGGCTGTGCCTGTGTTGGGACCATAAATTCTTTAGGTACCACTGTAGTTTTCTCATATGCAGTCTGGCATGTGGAACCAAGATTATGCATGATGCCATGAAGTCCAAGGCCTGCAGAACTTTTCTTGCTGTTAGCTTGCTGTGGTTTGTTAGTGCCAAGAAGTAAAGAGGGAGATCTTTTTGTTTTTCTGCAGTTAGGAATGCCATTTGTTTTACTGTGTCCAATTCCGCCCAAGAATGTCCTTGTTTGGGATGGAATCAGCCTTGATTTTTGCAAATTGACTGTGTATCCCAGTGCTTGTAGCAAGTAAATGACCCTTTGTAAATCTGTTGTCAGCTTGCTTTTGTTGTCCCCTTGTAGCAGGCAGTCGTCCAGGTATGGATAAATTTGGATTCCGTGTAGTCTGCAGTGGGCGATTACTGATGCCAGGCATTTTGTGAATACTCCGGGCAGTAGATAAGCCAAAGGGTAATGCTGAGAATTGATAGTGCTCTGATCCTGCAAGAAATCTGAGGTATCTTCTGCAAATTGGTCGAATGGGGACGTGCAGGTATGCCTCCTTGAGATCTAGAGTTACCAGCCAACACTCCTTGCCCAGCATGGGAAGAAGTTGTTGTAGGGTCAGCATCTTGAATTTTGGGACAATGATGTATGTGTTTAAGGTGGACAGATCGAGAATAGGTCTCCAACTTTTTTCCTTTCTTGGAACTAGGAATAGTCTGGAGTAGAATCCTTTGCCTTGCTCTGTTATTGGTACTCTTTCCACAGCTCTCATCTTTGTTAACTGCATTATCTGCTGTAGAGCTTCTGTTTTTTGATTTGGAGGTAGGTTTGGCATTCCTCTTGACTGGTATAGTGTGGAAGTGGAACCGGTAACCTTGGTCTATGGTTTGCAAAATCCACTTGTCTTTTGTGATATAGTGCCAGTTCTTTGAAAATAAGGTTAATTTTCTGCCTAAGGGTGCTGCTATTTGTTCCCTGGTAGGCGGAGTCAGAATCAAGTCACTGTGATTGCCCTGTTGTAGTGGTAGTGGCTGTGCCTGTGTCTCTGTTATTACCTTGCCACTGTCGTCCTCTGTAGGCACCCCTCTGGATTGATTTCTGCCTCTGGAACGTCTATTCCTGCCCCTTTGGGATCTTGTGGAGTCAGGAAAGGACCAATTTTTGGCAGGCCAGTTCCTGCTAAACCTTGGGGGCTGAACCTGCAAGAAATCTTTAACCGTTTGTACAGATTTTGCCTTTTCTTCCATTTTCTTCATTACCTGCTGGGCAGGTGTACCAAACAAACTGGTCTTATCCATAGGAGCATCTAATAACTTAGCTTTAACATGATCCGGTAAAACTTGTTCCTTCAGCCATGCATGTCTTCTTATCACTGTGCCAGTCATGGCTGATCTAAATGAAGCCTCCAGTGCATCATAGCCACATTTTAAGGAATGGTTACTAACCTGTTGTATGTTATTTACCATTTCTAATAGATTTTCTTATCTATAGAGTCATCAGAGGATAGCTTTTTAGTTAACTGATCAAGCATAAACTCTTGGTATTGTATCATGTGAAACTGACAGTTTAAAGCTCTAGCTGAGAGAGTAGCAGAGGTGTAAACCTTTTTGCCCCATCTGTCTAAAGACCTGGCTTCCCTTTCAGAAGGAATAGGGTTTTTTGCTGTGGTTGAGGCTACTGCCTTAGGGCCCTGGGATATAGTTTCGGGGTCTGCAAGAGGGGCCTTGTATAGGTGATGAGTGTCTGGCACCCTGTAAAATCTATCTGGTTTGGCAGGTGCTGGAGGTAAAGAATCTGGTGCAGTGCAAACATCATTAAATGCATCGTCCACAACAGAGAGGACAGGAGGTATAGCTAAGGGCCTGTGTTGTGGTAGGTGCAGAAAAGTCCTAAGTCTTTTTCTGGAGTCCTCAAAATCCTGTTCCTGCCATTGGAATTGTTCTGTCATGGCATGTAAGGTTTCCCCAAAGGAGAATTCTTCTGGTGGGGAAGCAGCTGGAATGGATTCTTCAGCATCTGAGTCCTCAAAATTGGAGAAAGGAGCCTCTGGCTGGTCTGTAATATCTGAGTCTTCCGCAGAATCATCAGAGGACATAGGCTCGAGGGGCTCTGCTCTAGGTCTCTTTTCTGGGGGCTGAGAGGCCCTGTCTGGGTGAGATTGAGATCCCCTAATTAAGGATATTAAATCTTCTGCCAGAGTAAGCATTTGTGAACTAGAAGTGGGCCTGGTTGAGTGGGGTTTAACAGGCACTGACTTAGTAGATTTGGCTGCTTTAGCCCTGGCGAAGGCCTTAATAGACATGGCTGCAGGAGGCCTAGCAGCACCACGTGCTGGGGCAGAGACATCCAAAGGGATGGTGTCTGATAAGTCACTAGTAACCACTGTAGTAGGTAAAATTTCTGAGGCCGATTCAAGTAAGGTAACCGGAACCTCAGTAGTAGTCATTGATTCGCTGTACTCTGATCAGTTTTCTCGGTTTCGCCGAAACAGAGACACTCGCGGTTTGCTTAACCATGGTTTCGGCCGAAACCGCGGACCACGAGTGTCGGTCTTTTTCTTTGCATTTTTTAACAATTTGGGTAGTCTGAGGATCCGACGGCATAATGTATGCAAATTCAGAGCCGAAAAACTGTTCAGCAAACTCCGACCGACGTTTAAGCGTTCGTCGGTTGAAAGAAGCACAGGCCGAAAAGGCTGCTACGTCATGGTCTGGGCCTAAACAAGGCAAACAGTAAGAGTGGAAATCTTTATGAGGTATTTGTTTCACACAAGTTAAACAGTTATTGACTTTTTCTGACATCGGCTGAGGCAAGAAAGAGTCCCCAACGGGGTACTTAGCTTTTAGAAGTCTTCGAAGGAGTATTCGATAGTAGTAATCTCTGGATCTGACCGACCGGCACTTGCGAACAGCTTCTGCTTGGCCACGCGCAAGAAAGACTGAGAAAATGGCGCCGGCTGATGCCTTTATACCAAGACCAGCAGAGATGACGCCGGGTGAAGTGCGACATCAGCGGCCGGACCCGGACTTTGGAATCCGGCCGACCGAAGGGCTGCCTGACGACAGGACAACCCAGTTGTTATGACTGAAGATGCATCCATGAAGGACATCTGTAAATGACAATAACTTTCTATTCTTAAGAAAAACCAGGTAATAAACATGCAATCCTAGTAACTTCACAAGCGGATCCTCACCAAAAACAATGTCAAAACAGCAGAAACCAACTACTAACGGTGACCAAAAAAGGTCAGAAAAACAGACAAGACAACAGGAGCCCCTGTTGACCAAGAGTGGAAAACCGCCAAAAACTACCTAATCAAAAAATGTGCAACAGCACCCAAAACTAACTGCCACACAGGATACCAATAAACAACTAGAAAACTAAGTTGCACTCAAAAAAGGCAAGCAAAGCAACTGCCTGATATATTAGCAATACTAAATATACAATAAAGCATTGAACATGATACAATATGAGGAATTTTGAAAAACTTAGCCAGAGCCAAGAAAAGCACAACCAAACTCATCAACACAACAAATGAGATCTGGGGATTGTACTGGTGCACCATGGGATACCTCCTTAGCCACAAGCCAACCAGAAGTCTTCCAGCTTGTAAATCGGCCGAGTCGGAGCAGAGGATCGGCTCCAAACCCATATGTAAAAATGAAGGTGAGATCTGACTACTTAACATGCAGTTCTTTTTGCAAATGCGGTTTAGTACTACTGCATACTGAACAAGAAGGTAGTTTATCAATGTCTTTTACTAGAGAAGGCCAAAATACTATTTCTCTCGCCCTTTTAGATTTGGAACCCAGGTGACCACAATGCAAAATCTGGATATATTTATGATGCAGGGAAGCAGGAACAATTCTAGGACCTTTGAAAATAATGCCATCTTCCATCAACATCTCATCTCTGAAAGGAAAATAAGTTTGCACTTCAGGTCACACACTAGATTGCTTTGACAGCCATCCAATATTAATACAGTGGTTGTGCTTTTGCAAAATTGGATCAGTGTTACTATGATCTCAGCTCAAGTCTCAAAGTAGAAAAATTACGCACTTCCATGATGTCAAAGTCAAAATTCTCTGCATGAAGATGTTCTGTTGTATTTTTGGGCTATCTGGATAAGGTATCAGCCAGATAAAGTTTGTCTTTTGTATAGAACATTTTGAAGATGTACTTTTGCAACTTGAGCATCATTCTTTGTATTCTTGCTGGAGCGGAATGCATAGGCTTCTTTAGAATAGCAACCAGAGGTTGGTGATCAGTTTCAACCTGAATAGCTCGACCACAGATCTTCTTTCGGCTGCTCCCGTTAGGGATCGCCACAGCGGATCAACTGTTTCCATTTCTTCCTGTCCTATGCATCTTGCTCTGTCACACCAACCACCTGCATGTCCCCTCTCACCACATCCATAAACCTTATCTTAGGCCTTCCTCTTTTCCTGTTGCCCGGCAGCTTCATCCTTAGCATCTTTTTCCCAATATACTCTGCATCCCTCCTCAGCACATGTCCAAATCAACGTAATCTTGCCTCTCTGGCTTTGTCTCCAAACCTTCCAACCTGGGCTGACCCTCTAATATACTTACTCCTAAATCCTGTCCATCCTCGTCACTCCCAATGCAAATCTTATCTTCATCTCTATGTCAAGCTCTGACTCCTGCCTTTTTGTCAATGCCACTGTCTCCAAACCATATAACATAGCTGGTCTCACTACCCTCTTGCAGACCTTCCCTTTCACTCTTACAGATACTCATCTGTCACAAATCACTCCTGACAAACTTCTCCACCCACTCCATCCTGCCTGTACTCTTCTTCACCTCTCTTCCACACTCACCATTACTCTGAACTGTTGATCCCAAGTATTTAAATTCATCCACCTTCACCACCTGTACTCCCTGTATCCTCACCATTCCTCTATCCTCCCTCTCATTCACACACATTCTGTCTTAGTCCTGCTGACCTTCATTCCTCTTCTCTCTAGAGCATATCTCCACCTCTCCAGGGTCTCCTCCACCTGTTCTACTCTCACTACAGATCACAATGTCATTTGCAAACATTAGTCCACGGGGCCTCCTGTCTGATCTCGTCTGCCAACCTGTCCATCACCATTGCAAATAAGGGCTCAGAGCTGATACTTTATGTAATCTCACCTCCACCTTAAACACATCCGTCACTCCCACCGCAGACCTCACCGCTGTCACAATACCCTCGTACATATCCTCTACCACTCTTACATACTTCAGACACTCCCGACTTCATCATACAATACCACAACTCCTCTCTAGGCACCCTGTCATATGCTTTCTCTAAGCCCACAAAGACACAATGCAACTCCTTCTGACCTTCTCTGTACTTCACTCAGCGCAAACATCGCATCTGTAGTGCTCTTTCCTGGCATGAAACCATACTGATCACTAATCACCTCCCTTCTTAACCTAGCTTCCACTACTCTTTCCCATAACTTCATGCTGTGACTGATCAGTTTCATCCTTCTGTAGTTACTACAGCTCTGCACATCACCCTTATTCTTAAAAATAAGTACCAAAAAGTACAGTTTTGTACCTACCATAAATGTAGATGTTAGAGTGCTAATACAGCTGCAGTCATAACAGATGGGTTCTCCTGCAGTCAGGTGGGTCCTTGGTCGGCCAAATTCCAAAGTCTAGGTCCGGCGTCGGTTGTCGTCGCTTCTTCCCTGACGTCAGTGCGACAGGGGTATAAAGGAACCAGCCAACGCCATTTTCTTCAGTTTTTCTTGCCCCAGATGTCAGGTGCCCCCAGAAGGAAGGCAATACATAAATTTGTGTAATCATGCAGTGCAATATAATCAAAATACAGTAGTTGCAAGCAAATACATCATAAATGAATACCCCAATCAGGTTGTAGGAGGATGTGTTAGCCTATAGGCCTGTCCCAAGAGGGGAAGGAGGGCGGGAAACCTGGACTGCAGCTGTATTAGCACTCGAACATCTACATTTATGGTAGGTACAAAACTGTACTATGTTCATCGTGCATACAGCTGCAGTCATAATAGATGGGCAGAATCCCAAAGCTAAGAAAGGGGTGGAAGGCACTAGGTGGAATTAGGAGGAGCCAAAATGCCCTGCAAGACTGCAGTGGCAAAGCCTGCTCTAGATTTTGAGTATAATGGTAGGTTGTAGTGCTTGGAGAAGGTGTGCACAGAACTCCAAGTGGCTGCTTCCAAAATATCGTTGGTAGGAACTCCTCTGAGGAAGGCTGCAGAGGTGGCTGTGGCCCTGGTGGAATGAGTCCTAATGCCTGTAGGAACAGTTTTGCCATGAAAGGAATAGCAAGAGCGTACGCAGTGGGCTATCCATTTTGAGATTGTCTGTTTGGAAATTGGCTTCCCTTGAGCTCCTACCGCAAAGGCCACAAAGAGCTGTTCTGATTTTCTGAAAGGCTTTGTTCTGTCCAAATAATAACGCAGTTGTCTGTGGATGTCCAAGGAATGTAGTAATCTCTCCCCTTTGTTTTGAGGATTAGGATAAAAAGTAGGTAAATGTATGGCCTGATTTAAAGCTACCCTGGATACCACTTTAGGCATAAAGGACAGGTTGGTTCGTAAGGAAACTCTGTCCTGATGGAAGATGATAAAAGGTTGGACGGCCATGAGAGCCTGTAGTTCTGAAACTCTACGAGCTGAGGTGATAGCCAGAAGGAAAGCTGTTTTCCAGGACAAATATTGCAAATCTGATGAGGCAGCTGGCTCAAAGGGAGGTAAGGTCAGTTTTTCCAGTATGAAATTAAGATCCCAAGCAGGTATTGGTTGTTTTCTTGGAGGCCTTAAATTCTTAGCCCCTCTGAGGAACTGCCTTAGGAGAGGGTGAGAGAATAAAGGTGGATCAGTGTTGTATTCTGCAGAAATGGCTGATGCATGGATTTTGATGGAGGAGAAAGAGAGTCCACTGCTTAGCAGTTCAGCCAAATATTGTAGTATTTGAGGTAAATTCAGTTTTCCATGATCCTGGCCCTTTTTCTCATTCCAAACACAAAAACGTTTCCATTTTGCGGAGTAAGCTTTTCTAGTCGATGGCCTTCTGGCCACCAAAATGACATCCTGCACCTCCTTGCAGAGTAGGGCCTGTTGTGATGCTAAGGAATCTTCCATGCGGCTAGATTGAGTGTTTTTAGCTGTCTGTGAAGAGTTTTGAAACTGTGCTGAGTCAGAAGAGGCAGCATTAGAGGCAGGGTCCATGGTGGGGAATGCATCAGGCTCCTCAGGAGTGGGTACCAGTGTTGCCTTGGCCAGTCCGGAGCAATGAGGATCATCTTTGGTCTGTCTGCTTTGGTCTTTAAAAGAACTTCGGGCAGCAGAGGAAGAGGAGGGAAGGCATAAACTGTCATTGATGTCTAACTGAAGGAAAGAGCGTCCACTCTCCAGGCCTTGGGATGGAAGATCCTCGAGCAGAATTTTGACAATTGATGATTCTTGTGGGAGGCAAAGAGATCTATGTCTGGCCTTCCCCATTCTTGTATTATTTCTGTAAAAACTTTTGGATGCAATTTCCATTTGTGTGGATCCGTCACATTCCTGCTTAGGTTGTCTGCCAGCATGTTTTCCTTGCCTGGCAAGTACTGTGCTTGTAGTTCCATCTGTAAGTCTATGGCCATGTTCCAAAGTGACATGGCCAGTCTGCATAGGGGATAAGAATGTGTTCCTCCCTGTTTATGTACCACATAACTGTGGTGTTGTCCATTCTTATCAATAGTTGACCTGGTTGTAGAAGGTCCTTGAAAGCTATAATAGCATTTATTACTGCTAGCATTTCTTTTTGATTGATGTGAAGGTGCTTTTCTTTTTGGGACCATTTGCCCTGAATGCACTGGTCTGTCATGTGCGCCCCCCCCCAGGCATAGTCCGTGGCGTCTGTTGTGATGACTTGATTTGCTTGAGGCTTGCTGAATGGAAGACCTGTGTTTGGTTGACATGCTTGAGCCCACCACAGAAATTCCTTTTGCAGACATGGAATTAGTGGTATTATTGTTTCCAAACTGTGGCTGTGTTGAAACCATATGTTTTTCAGGTACCATTGTAGTTCTCATATGCAGCTTTGCACATGGGATTAGTAAGATGCAAGATGCCATGAATCCCAGAGCCTGCAGGATTTTCCTTGCAGTCAGCCTGGTGCAATTTGCCAGTGTTCTGAAGTATTGAATTAGTTGCCCCTGCTTCTCTGGCGTGAGGTAGGCCATCTGGGTGTTGGTGTCCAAATTGGCACCCAGGAAAATTATCTTCCGAGAGGGTATTAGCCTTGATTTCTCTTTGTTGACTGTGTATCCCAGAGAGTTTAATATCATTATTACATAAGCCAGATGTTTCAGAAGAATGTGCTTGCTGTCCGCTTGGATCAGGCAGTCATCCAAATAAGGGTATATTTGTATCCCTTGAAGTCTGCAGTAGGCAATTACTGATGCCAGGCATTTCGTGAATACTCTGGGCGCAGTAGATAAGCCAAAGGGCAATGCAGAGAATTGATAATGGGTTGACCCTGCAAGAAATCTGAGGTACCTTCTGCATATTTGTCTGATTGGGACATGCAGGTATGCCTCCTTGAGGTCCAATGTTACCAGCCAAGACTCCTTGCCCAGCATGGGAAGAAGTTGCTGTAGAGTGAGCATCTTGAATTTTGGTACGAGTAGAAATGTGTTTAGGATGGATAGATCCAAAATAGGTCTCCAATCTTTTCCCTTCCTTGGCACCAGAAATAGCCTGGAATAAAAACCTTGACCTTGTTCGTGTGTAGGTACCTCTTGAATAGCTTTCATGTTTATGAGATCTGAAGTTAGCCTTTGTGCCTCTGCCCTTTGATTGTGTGGCAGGTTTGGCATGCCTCTCATTTTTTGGAAGAGTATGAAAATGGAATTTGTAGCCTCTGTTTATAATGTCCAGGATCCATTTTTCCTTTGTGACATGCCAATTTTTTGAAAATAATGCCAGCTTTCCTCCTAAGGGGGCTGCCATTTGAGACCTGGTTGGCATGCAAAGGGGAAAGTCATTGGGTTTGCTTTCTGAAAGATTGCGAGTTGTCCTCACCACCTCTTTGTGTAGGAGCTTGCCATTGTCTGCCTCTATACGATCCTTGTGATTGTCCTCTGCCCCTCGGGCACCTGTATCTGCCTCTGGGGTCTGTCTGTGGCAGGAAAAGACCAGTTTTTGGAAGGCCAATTTCTACTAAAACATGGGGGGTTGAACCTGCAGAAATTCTTTCACAGTTTGCATTGATTTAGCCTTTTCCTCCATTTTCCGTAATACTTCCTTAGCATTAGCACCAAATAGTACATCCTTTTGAAGAGGGGCGTCTAGTAATTAAGCTTCGACATGATCAGGCAAGGCTTGTTCCTTGAGCCAGGCATGCCTACGTATGACTGAGCCTGTAACAGCAGCTCTACATGAGGCCTCTAGAGCATCAAAACCACATTGTAAGGTATGCTTACCCACTTGTTCTGCACTATGCATCAAACCTGCAACTCCTTCAAGTCTGGTTGTTCAGGTTGTGACATTTTACTTTTCAATTGTGATAACAAAAACTGTTGGTATTTTATCATATGAAACTTGACAGTTTAAGGCCCTCATGGATAAGGTAGCCGAGGTATATACCTTTTTTTCCCACCTTTCTAAGGATCTGGAACCTCTCTCGGTAGGCAATGGATTTTTGGCAATGGAGGCCTTAACTCCCTTGGGCCCCTGTGAGATGGTTTCTAGGTCAGCAGCATGGCTTTTGTATAGAAATTGGTGAGAGTCAGGAACTCTATAGTACCCGTCAGGCTTAACTGGAGCTGGAGGAAGAGAGTCCGGGTTAAGGCAGGCCTCCGAGTAAACATCATCTAGGATGTCCAAGACAGGAGGTATAGCCAGAGGCCTGTGCTGGGGTAACAAAAGAAATTCCCTGAGCCTTTTCTTGGAATCTGAATAATCCTGGCCTTCCCAGTGGAAGTGTTCCCTTAAGGTATGCAAAGTTTCTCCAAATGAGTAATCCTCAGGGGGGGGATACAGAAGGAATAGACTCATCTGCATCAGAGTCTTCAAAAGGGGAGTAAGACTGTTCCTGATCATCAGAGTGTTCTGAAATAATGGAGCCCTGATCAGAGGAGGGGGAATCTTCCTCCACTCTGGGCCTTTTGTCCGGAGGGGGCTGAGAACCTCTGACTCTAGTAATTAAATCCTCAGCCATTTTAAGCATCTGTTTCTTAGGCATGGGGCCTGGAGATGGGCCCTGTGTAGCTGGTCTCTTAGAGTGCATGGTTGCTTTAGACTTGGTGAAAGCCTTGATGGAGAAAGAAGAGGAAGGTCTGAAGACACCTTGAGTGGAGGTGGACCTGTCCACATTCTGTTTCAACGCCAAGAGTGGCTTCGGTATCTGTAGTCTGGGTGTGGGCCGAGGAGCCTGCGACCTCGGGCACAGGAGACACCGCCAAAGATGTGTAGTCAGTAATCGGGGCTGCGTAGGTGCCTCGCTGAGAACCGTACCACGTGTAGTCGGCTTTGGCGTGGTGTCGGTAGAGGCCGTGGACCTCGAGTGTCGGTCCTTGTCTTTGCGTTTTTTTTTTAGACAAAACCAGAGTCGGAGTATCCGACGACATAGTACAGTTAAATGCTTTCCCAAAATAATGCTGGGCGAACTCTGCCCGCCGCTTAATAGTGCGTTTGTTGAATGTAGCACAAAAGCGACAGACCGAGACGTCGTGGTTTGGGCCTAAACAAGGAATACAGAGAGAATGGAAATCCTTATGCGGTATTTGCTTCCCACAAGAAATACAATTATTAACTTTGTCTGACATCAGTCTGAGGCAAGAAAAGTTTCCCCAACGGGGTACTTAGCTTTTAAGACGACTTCGGTTTCCAAATTTTCGTAATCTCAGGAGCTGGCCGACTGGCACTTGCGAACTGCTTCTGCTTCAGGCACCACGCGGCAAGAAAGACTGAAGAAAATGGTGTCGGCTGGTTCCTTTATACCCCTGTCACACTGACGTCAGGGAAGAAGCGACGACAACCGACGCCGGACCTAGACTTTGGAATTCGGCATACCGAAGACCCGCCTGACGGCAGGAGAACCCATCTGTTATGACTGCAGCTGTATGCACGATGAACATCACATTCTCCATTCCTCAGGCATCCTCTCACTTTCCAAGATTTCATTAAACAATCTAGTTAAAAACTCCACTGCCATTTCACCTAAACACCTCCATGCTTCCACAGGTATGTCATCTGGACCCAACAGCCTTTCCATTCTTCATCCTCTTCATAGCTATCCTTACTTCCTCCTTGCTAATCCACTGCACTTAATGATTCACTATCCGCACATTATCCAACCTTCTCTTCCCCTCATTCACCAACCCCTCAAAGTACTCTCTCCATCTGCTCAATGCACTCTCCTCGCTTGCGAGTACATTTCCCTCATTATCCTTCATCACTCTTACCCGCTGCACATATTTACTAGCTCGGTACCTCTGTCTAGCCAATCAGTACAGGTCTTTTTCTCTCTCCTTAGTCTGCAACCTTTCATACAACTCTTCATACGCTTTATCCTTAGCCTTTACCACCTCTTTGCCATGCACATCTCCTTATACTCTTGTCTTTCTTCATCTCTCCGACAATCCCACTTCTTTGCCAACCTCTTTCTCTGTATACTCTCCTGTACTTCCTTATTCCACCACCAAGTCTCCTTGTCGTCCTTCCTCTGTCCAGATGTCACATCAAGCACCTTTCTAGCAATCTCTCTTACTAGCTCTGCTGTAGTTACCCAGCTATTTGGAAACTCTTCACTGCCACCCAGTGCCTGTCTCAACTCTTCTTGACCATAGATATAATCATGAAACTCTGAACATGCAAATATTATTGACAAAAGTATTTTTCTCCGTTTTTTAGCATATTGCATTTCAGTTTGGGTAAGAGTTCTAGATGTATAGCCTAATGGTCTGCCTTCTTTAACTGTGCCAAGACCAAATTTTGAAGCATCACAGGAAAGCGTTAACTGGTTTATCAACATCACAGTATCTTAATGTAGGTGGGGTGGCAATCTTCTGCTTGAGGTCTTCAAATGCTCTCTGGTGCTGTTCCAACCAAGACCATATAACATTTTTGCCCATCAGCTCTCTCAAAGATGCTTACAACTCACTGAAGTCTGGTATAAACTTGCCTAAATAGTTGACCATACCAAAAAAACAGAGCCTGAACATTATCTGGTGCGTGCATCTCAAGAATGGCTGCTTGCTTGGATGTGTCTGGTCACAAGCCAGTACTAGTAAATAAATGACCTACATATATAACTTCTGGTAGTCTGAATTTGCACTTCAGACTGAGCTTTAAGTTTACTTCGCGTGCTCTGTCTAGAACTTTAAGGTTTCTGTCATGCTCTGCTTCACCATTACCTTCAACCAATAAATCCATTATGACACAAGGATAACCTGAAAAAAAATTGCTCCACTGCATGCTGAAAGACTCCACTTGCAGAATTTATTCCAAATGGCATCCTGAGGAATCTATATCTGCCAAATGGGGTACTGAAAGTAGTCAGTAATAAAGCTTTGCAATCAAACATCTCTTGCTAAATTTAACTTTTTGCATCCAAGACAGAAAACACAGTGGCATTTGGTATTAGGGCTGCGACTAACTGTATGCATTGGATGACGCAGTCTTTTTAACAATTTGCTCAAATCTCTTGGGTCAATACATATTCTGATTTTATCTGTGCCTTTTTTTGTGGGCTGCTACCATGGAAAACACCCATTCACTTGGTTCTGTAACTGGACAAATTACACCTTGTTGCACCATTTCATCCAAATGAGCTTTAACTTTATTCTGCATAGATATCGGAACTTTTCTTGGTCTGACCACTGGACTGATTTCTGGGTCCAACTTCACAGAATACACAACTGGAGGTTTGCCCACATCAGCATACTCAAGAAAATAGCTTCAGTAAAATTGGAACTAGGATATGTGCTTATATGATGAACTTCTTTGGTAAAAGAAAGCAAATTCATTCTCAAACTGTTAGACCCAATGACAGCAAAGGTCTTCAGACTACGTATAACAAGGTGCAACAGTTACTAGCCAAATGACATGAAAGCACTACTACTGAGCCCACAATTGCCACCTCCTGAAAGGAAGTATGCTTTTGCAAGTTAGCTTCCTCTCAGATACTTAATGTGAATGTACTACGGTAGCACAAGCTTGGCAAGCTCAGAAATCCATCAGCTGAACATGTTCCTTCTAGGTCTCTCCTCTGTGTGGCAAGCTGCTGACACCCCCAAACCACCCCCTCAGGAAAGGTGGGACCAGCAGGAGCTACTCATCCTCTCTGGTCAGCTCCTTAAGGTAGATGAGGCACAAGTGAAGCTCAAGTTGCTGCAGCAAAGTGAAGTCTTTACACAGAGCTGCCTCTAACAGGTGAGTGTCTTGGATTTAAATTCTAGTAATGTTAGTTCTGCCACATGTATGCTATTTGCATTCATCCACCATCCTTTCTTTGTAAAATACTTTGCATGTGTTAACAGAACTAGAATGGTGCCACAACTAGGCCTTCAGGGGGACTGGATGGTAGGAAAAGCAGTACTGAATTAAAAAAGGCTGTCCACTGAAATCTCCCACAGAACAATTTATACATTTAGCTGATTCAGGTAGAGGACTTTGCACAAGATCCACAGTCTGTAGACCCAGGCGTCATGATAAGGGCATCAAGGTGAGAAAAAAGTTAGATTAGCAAAGGCATGTAATGCCAAGACAGATCTCATTAACTACCTTCCCAAACTTGGGGAGTGTGGAACCCTAGTTCACAATGCTGACTGCAATCAATCATTTTCACTTCTAAGACTAAAGCTGCTGACACACCAAAGTTGAAAATGTGACCGCTTAGCATGGTGTGAAAAACACTGTGTACAGAATACTTAAACTTGTTGTTGTGTCTTTCGGCTTTTCCTGGTTAAGGGTCACCACAGCGGAACTCTGATCCGCTAAGGATTGGCAGTTGATTTTTACGTACCGAGTTGCCAGCTCTGCTGCACAACCTTCAGCAAAGGTACGCTCATTCACGCACGTCTCCACACAGAAGACACTCTAGCTGAGAATCAAATTGGACAGCGTCTTACTGTGAGGCGACAATGCTACCGCAGCACCACGCACAGAATACTTAAAATTGTAGCATCAAAAAAGGTAAAATATTTCTAATTCTATTCCTAACAATATGTACTGTTTTTGTAAGTCTGTTCGGTGTCCTGAGCCACAAATGCATCCATCACTTAATGAGATTATCCTACACAAGCATGTGCAGCATAATTTTACCTGCAACAGCAAAACAATGCTTCACAGCACACAGTTCTGAGAATATGTTAACAGTTACCAAATGCCACCTAGCAATACATTGAGCAGTGCATCATTAAGTTCAACAGGTTATCTACATACAGTAATTAAGCAAACGTGGGGGAATGAAACATTACTGAAGACATGGAACTTTAAAGTTGATGCACTGTGCGCAGTTCAACACCTGCATTCCAGGGCTGTTAAATTCCCAACAGTGGGAAGTGACGCAAGTACAACTGAATGACTAACCAGGAAGCAAAGAGGTGGGCTGCATCACTGGTGGTGCTGGGCATAACACTGGACATCTATACACTGCCACTCCCCCTCCCCTTTGCTTTTACTCTTCAAACATTTCATCTATGGCAATACATCTTCCATCTATACTGCTGAATGTGACTTGCTTCCATATGAGAACCACGCAATCTCTAAGAAGGCCTTAATACCTCATGCACAACTTATCTAGCATGCCTGTAAATAAACTGCCTTTACAGAGGTACTCTGAACATCTCTCTGAACCGCTTAGTGAAAATCTAGACAAAGCCAAAGTGCTTGGGTGGACAAATGTCCAATCAGGGACAAATTTTAAATATTGCTTTTATACATTTAGAAAGCTTACAGAACAGGTTTCACTTACGCATTTTCTGAATACAAAATCAAACTCAATGTCTCATTATTTAGTGACTTCAATCCTCAGTTTGCTAGAAATCCACAAACTGAGGAACAGACCAAAAACAGGTGACAAAAATCTTAACATTCCGCAAAAATCTGGACATTTGAAAGGTATGCTTAACTGCAAGAAAGTACAATTATGTGCACTTACTATAAATGTAGATGTTAGAGTGTATTCACTGTTGCAGTCATCATATTTGGGTTATCCCTGCCAGGGTAGCCCTCAGTCGGCCCGAATACCAGAGGCTTAGTATTTCTGCTTCGGTTGCTGTCACTCCAGGACTGACATCAGGTAGTCAGTGGTATAAAAACAGGAAGCCGATGCCATTACATCAGTTTTTCTTGCCCTGTCAGCAGCCCCCAATAGGGAGCCAAGTAATGGTGGAACACCACCACCACTAGAAAGTAAATGTCAAACATTCCTTGTATGGTGAGAGAGAGAAACACAAAGGGGATGGAGGGAGGGAAACCAGGACTGCAACAGTGAATACACTCTAACATCTACATTTATGTTAAGTGTACACAACTGCACTATGTTCGTGTTTCACTGTTGCAGTCATCACATTTGGGTCGATTACAAAAGCTGAAGAAAAGGGTGGAGGGCAGCCAAGAAGACTGGGGCCTGGATAGGATGCCCTGCAAGACTGCGGTGACAAAGCCTGCCCTGGATTTGGTGAAGATAGGCAGGTGGTAATACTTGAAGGGTATGAACAGATGTCCATGTTGCAGCCTCAAGGATGTCCCTGGTGGGGACCCCTCTGAGAAAAGCTGCAGAGGTGGAGGTTGCTCTGGTCAAATGTGTCCTGACCTCCTTGGGGGGAGGTTTCCCCCGTGCCGTTTGTAGCATTAATGGATGCAGTATGCTATCCATTTGAAGACTGCTTGTTTGGATATGGCCTTGCCCTCTGCTCCTGTACCGAAGCTGACTAGCAATTGATAAGTTTTTTCTAAAAGATTTAGTCCTGTCTAGGTAGAATCTGAGCTGTCTGTGCACATCTAAAGAGTGCAGAATCCTTTCCCCCGTGATATGTGGGTAGGGAAAAAGGTGGGCAAAGGAATGGATTGGTTGAGAGCCACACTAGATACCACTTTTGGCATGAAGGATGGGTTAGTCCTGAGGGAGACGCTGTCAGCATGGAAAATGGTGAAGGGCTCTACAGCCATAACCACACGAATGGATGTTGCACCCTCACATTTTCTCTCAACTGACAAGGACATGGGGAATACCGGACGTAGATCTCTTTGCTTCTCACCTAAATCACCACCTGGAAAAGTTCTGCACAAGGACTCATCACCCTCTAGCTTGGAAAACAGATGCCCTCTCCTTCAGCTGGAATTCTCTAAAAATTTATGCATTCCCTCCTCTGCCTTTGCTGACCAAGGTGATACTGAAAATAAAGGCAGAACAACCAACAGGCATCTTGATAGCGCCAGACTGGCCAAGGCAACATTGGTACCCACTGCTATTGACCATAACTCGGACCAAACCATGGCCTCTGACCCTATGGCCCCTGCTCCTAATGCAACACAATTACAGGACTGTACATCAAGACCTGAAAACATTGCATCTGACAGCCTGGAGACTTCCATGACTTCAACACCTAGCTCTCTTTCCAAATCTGCTCAAGAGATCTTGCTGGAAGCACGCAGACCTTCCACCAGAAAAACCTATTCAGCCAAGTGAAAAAGATTCAGCATCTGGAATGCCAATTCTGCTTCGGGCACTGCGCGGAAAGAAAGACTGAAGATGGCGTTGGCCGATGCCTTTATACTCCAGCCGCCAGACGCCGGAGAGGCGACACCAGCCGACGCCGGACCCAGACTTTGGAATTCGGCTGACCGAGGGCTGCCTGAGGCAGGACAACCCATATGTTATGACTGCAGTTGCATTCTTGAAGGACATCAGGCTACTGAAAAACAAAATAGAGAAGAAACCACACAGTAGCACAAAATGAAATAAAGCGCTTTTCGTTTATTCCAATAAACAAACTTCTTCAGATCAAGAAAAACAGAGTCACAGATACTCTCTGGGCTAATACTTACAAAGTCAATTAACTTCTTAAAGTGAAAGCTGACTTACGAAACACGCCCTATTTGCAAACACAACTAGACTAAAAACTGCTTTTAAAGTAAAAGCTAAAAATCCAAATAGTCAGACTAAAAGTACAACTAGCGTTGTCTATAAAAAGTGTAAATCTAGCCTACTACTAAGCTAGTGAGGCAAAGAAATAATAATTACAAGTGCATAAAAACTCCGCTGGTGTTTGTAAAACTGAGTTAATACAAATACCTATGTTAGTGCACTAAACTGTGTATGTTGAAGCACATCGTGTGCTGAACATAATTGGTAATAAGTAAAGTATCAAGATAAAACTACAAATTCTCAGCAAAAAATACACATAAGGTCACTGAACCAAGGTGCTCACAAGCATTATAATAACTGCGTCGTGCTAGTGTGGAAGGTAACCTGACACAGCCTACCTATTAAGGCTCCTAAGTTTAAGAACACTAAAGAACAGTTCTCATTCAGACCTGGTGAACTGTATGCATTGAGTCTAATTTGCCAAAACAGCTCTCGCTCTTCTAACTTAAGTGGGAGAGGAGCACCCCTGAAGTCCTGTGTGATCTGGTCAATAATCAAAAATTTAAACATATGTTTGGGATAATCTGAAATGTGTTTTGCTAGTGCATTATCAAGTTTCTGCTTCCTGAATACATAAGTATGTTCATAAATGCGGTCACGTAGGCGTCTTTCTGTTTCGCCCACGTAGAAAGCTGTACAGGTTTGGCACATAGCCAAGTAGATCACCATTCTTGAATTACAGTTAGCTCTCAGGTTCAACTTGTATTCGTAATAGTGAACTTTATATCTATTGGATTCCAAGATGTATTGACAAAAATTACACGCCTGGCATTTAAACATGCCAGCTGTCATTGTTTTTTTAATGTTATGTCGTTCAAGGAGGGCTTTGAGGTTTTTTGCCTTTCTATAAACAACCAATGGGTGATTACCAAGTTTTTGGTGTACTGTGTCGTCCTTTTTGAGTAAGTCCCAATTTTTACGTAGTGCCTTAACACAGTCACTACTGAGACTGTATGTTATGAATGTGACACCAAAACATTCAGAAGGATGCCTACTTGTGTGGACATTTACTAAGTCTGTGTTCGAGGATTCAGTGTCATTCATAAGAACCAATTCTCTATTCAAGATTGGTTTATAAAAATGACACTGACGCTTAGACAACACTTCTTCTATAATAGTGTCTAACATTTCATGTGGGTAACCCCGGTGTAAAAACATATTCCTTAGGTGTCCACATTCATTGGCAAAATCACTATCCAATGTGATAATGCGGGCTGCCCTCACTAGCTGACCTTTGACGATCGCCCGCTTCTGAAGAAAAGGATGACAACTTGTGTAGTGCAGGAATGAGTTGGAATACGTTACTTTCCTATATATATTAGCTGTATATTTGTGAAAGCTAGTGTCTTTAGAAAGTAAAATGTCCAAGTACGTGATGGCGTCAGTATGGAAACTAGCAGTAAATTTCAAAAACTGTGTAGTTGAATTAAAATAGTCCACCAACGCTTCACTCGTGGGCAAAGAGGATAAAAATGTTGTCCAAGTAACGGGTGTAAAAAAATCACCTGGGCTTTAAATGGGCAGTTAGTGGACACGTGGTCGTGTTCCCATTGTGCCATGACTAAACTGGCAACACTGGCCCCACAAGGGAAGCCCATGGCTACTCCAGTTTTTTGTAAATCAAAGTTGTTGTCAAATGTAAAAAAATTTAGACAAGACTAGGTCCAACAATTCATGAACCAGAAGGATAAGAGGTAGGGAGGGCTGTGCTGTTCCAGCTCCCTTAGCCTGGATCCAGGTGCAAAACAGTTTCCACTTGTCAGTATAAGATTTTCTAGTGCTGGGGTGTCCAACCTCACGCATCACATCTAGAACTTGATTGCTTAGAGACTGGCAGCTGAGGTCAGGGAATAAGCCAAATTGCAGGTCTGCAATTGAGGATGCATAAGTTCTCCATTCCTGTGGGTCAGGAGTGTTGGGATCTAAAGGTACATGCCATGGTGGTAGGGGTGACAGGCTGCATAGCAGTGGGTACCAGCGCTAGCGTGGCCAGTCTGGGGCAATCAGGACTGGCCTCAGTTTTTCCTCCCTTATTTTGAGCAGTACCCTTGAAATGAGTGGTAGAGGGGGAAATGCATAGACCGAGAGGTCTACCCACTGGAAAGATAGAGCATCCACTTTCCAGGCCTTGCTGTGAGTTTCCCTGGTTCAGAATTTGCTGAGCTGATTGGACTGGGAGGCAAAGAGGTCAACCTTCGGGGTGGCCCATTTCTGGGTAAACAAGGGTGAAGGTTCTTTTGTTTAAGCTGCCACTTGTGTGGGTCCAGAAGGTTTCTGCATAAGTTGTCTGCAGAGTTTCGAGAGCCTGGCAGGAATTGTGCCAACAGGTGTAGTTGCATGGCTGAGGCAGTGTCCCAAAGGGTCATGGCGAGCCTGCACAGAAGATAAAAGCGAGTCCTTCCTTGCTTGTTGATATACCACATCACTGTGGTGTTGTCCGATTTGATCAATAGAGGCCCCGGGGATAGTATGGGTCTGAAAGCTGTCAGGGTGTACTGAACAGCTAACATCTCTTTTTGGTTGATGTACAGATGTATTTGATATGGGCTCCATTGGCCCTGAATGCATCTGCTGTTCAGATGTGCACCCTAGGCATAGTCTGAGGTGAGGGGCTGGGTGGCATGGGGTTGTGAG
>NC_056726.1:543221902-543257044 GCF_019279795.1 Protopterus annectens
ATTGTTGTTTATTCCTTGCGATTTGTTCCAGGCACAAAATCTTTTCCATTTGTCAGCATAAGATTTTCTAGTACTAGGCCTTCTAGTTTTCCAAAATGACATCCATCATTGGTTTGCTGAGGGATGCTAAGGAAAGAAATTGATTAGGCCATGCTGCAAGATTCAAGGTTTGGAACAGAGTGTGCAGAATTTGGTAGTTCTGTTGAGACAGGGAGGTAAGGTGTCTGAGGCAGGTGTCACAGAGGAAGGTGACAATAAGTGCATGAGTGGGTACTAGTGTTGCTGAGGCCAGTCTGGCACAATCTTAATCATTTTTGGTTTGTCCTGTTTGACTTTTAGTAGAACTTTTGAGCAGAGGCAGAGGGGAAAAGCATAGACTGATAGGTTTTTCTATTGAATGACAGAGCATCCACTTGCCAAGCTTTTTTGTGATGAATTCCTTGTGCAGAATTTGTCCAACTGACAGTTCTGGGGTGAGGCAAAAAGATCTATGTCTAAAAACTTATTTATGTACAACATGTTGAAAACTTGTAGTTCCCAGTTTCCATTCATGTGGTCCGTAAGATTTCTGCTTAGTTCGCTCGTCAGAGTATTTAGCTTCCTGGGAGGAATTGAGCTGTATTTGTATCTGATAGGTCAAGGACGGTTCCACAATGCCATGGCTAGTTCATGGCAAAGGGGCAGGAATGTACCCCTGCTTATGTACCACAAAACTGTGGTGTTGTCCGCTTTATCATTAGGTTGTCCTGATGAAGGTGAAGTCCTCGGAGGCTGTCAGAGCATTCTGTACAGCTAGCATCCTTTCTTGATATGTGGTGCATTTGATTTTGGGCTCATTTGCCCTGATTGTACTTCCCTGCCAGATGAGCCCCACACAAGCATAATCTGATATGTCTGTTGGGGTTTGGGCATCAGGGGTTGGAGTGAATGGCAGTCTCGTTTTGTGGCAGGCCTCCTGCCCAATTACAGGGAACTCTAGTTGCAGGCAAGGTACAATAGGAATCATTGTTTCCAGGCTGTGGCAGCAATGTTGACCCCTAAACTTTTTAAGTAACACCTGAAGTTTCCTCAGATGCAGTCTCGCATATGGAATTAGAGTGGAACGCAGGAGGTCATGAACCCCAAGACTTGGCAGAATTTGGCTCGCAGATAGAGTTTTTGTGGCCATCTGTTTGAAGTAAGTCATCAATTGAATTTGCTTTACTGGCATAAGGTAAGTCATCTGGGCAGTTGTATTCAAGCTTGCACCCAGGAATGTAATTTTTTTGAGAGGGTACCACAGATTTCTTTTCGCTTATGGTGTACCCTAGACAAGTTAGAACCCTTTACAAAATGCCAGATGCTTTTAGGAAGAATGTCCTGGTTTGCTGCCTGAATTAGACAATCATCCAGGTATGGAAATATTTTAAATATTTCTTTGC
Source organism: Protopterus annectens (assembly GCF_019279795.1). Lineage (NCBI taxonomy): Eukaryota > Metazoa > Chordata > Ceratodontiformes > Protopteridae > Protopterus > Protopterus annectens. The sequence continues at coordinate 543,223,324 of NC_056726.1, forward strand.
CTGCAAAATACAATTACTGGTGCCAGGGACTTAGAAGACCTTTGGGAGCAGTTGATAGTTTCAAAGGGCAGTGCAGAGAACTGGTAATGCGAAAGCAGCCTGCTTTGAAGCTGGAGGTATCTTCTGCAAGATTCCCTGATTGGGATATGTGCAGGTGCTTCCTTAAGTCTAGAGTTACCAACTAGGCATCTTTGCTTCTAGCATAGGGTAGTAACTGTTGAATCAGCATCTTGAATTTTTGAATGTCCAAAATGTGTTTAGAGGATAAGTCCAGAATTGGACGCCATGAGTTCTTTTCTGGGTACAAGGAAAGTCTGAGAGAAACTTTGGCCCTTTTCCTTCTGGTATTGACTGAATAGCCCCCATGTTCAGAGGGACAAACTTGTTTCCGGGCTTCTGCCCACTGATTTGGGGCAGATCTGGCCATCCGAGTTTCTGGGATTGGCAACGTGGTAGTGAAATCTGTACCCTGGGATACTATATTTAAAAAACATTTGTCCTGGTGGTAATAAGTTGCCAGTTTTGTATTACAGTTAGTTTCTTTCCAAAGGGGGCTAGATGTAAGTGCTTGGTGACTGTAGAGGGAAGTCATTGAGACTGTTGCATTATAGAGAGGTGCGTTGTTGCTTCCAGTCTTGGAGGTAGAGGCACCCTGCATTGTTTTGTTCTAAATGTTCCTTGTGACTGGAACCTGGAGCCTTTGAATGTCTGGATTTGACCAGAGGGTAATTTCTTGAGGGGACTGGAAAGGGACCAGTTCTTAGTAGGCCAGTGCCAACTAAATCTTGAGGTTACACTTTGTTGAAATCTTCACAGTTTGCACAGATTTAGCTTTAAACTTTCATCTGTGAATAGTTTTCGTAGCCTTATTACCAAAGACTGTCCTGGTGTAAAGGAGCATCCAACAATTTTAGCTTTTAACATGGTCAGGTAGAGTTTGCCCTTGAGACAAGCATGGCTTCTTTTAACACAGAGACCCAGTTATGGCAGCCCTGCAAGAGGCCTCCAAGGAATCAAAATCATACTGGGTAAAAGTATGTCTCCAACTTGTTCAGCTGAATGGCCAACTTGCAATTCTTTATTTCTTCCACACAGATATTATCATTTTCTGTTTTTTAAAAGGCCACCGGGCCCCCTTGGATAAAGGGAGGTTCCCCCCTGCCTTTTAAAAAAAAAGGAGGGCCTTGTTATGAAACCCTTCTAGCTGAAGTGACTGCTAAAAGGAAAGCCGTTTTCCAGTAGAGAAATTTTAGGTCTGTAGTAGCAGCTGGCTCAAAAGGAGGGAGAGTGAGTTTTTCCAAAACAAAACTGAGGTCTCATGCAAGAGTTGGTGCTCTCCTGGGAGGTCTTAAAATTTTGGCCCCTCTGAGATACTGCTTTAGCAGAGGATGAGAGAAGAGGGAAGGGTCTGTGTTGTAATGAGCTGAAATGGCAGAGGCACAGATTTTTATAGAAGAAAAAGATAGGCCCTTATGAAGCATCTTTGTTAAGTACTGCAGAATCTGAGGAATATTGGGCATTGCTTTGCTTATTCCTTGCGATTTGTTCCAGGCACAAAATCTTTTCCATTTGTCAGCATAAGATTTTCTAGTACTAGGCCTTCTAGCCTCCAAAATGACATCCATCATTGGTTTGCTGAGGGATGCCAAGGGTGAAATTGATTAGCCATGCTGCAAGATTCAAGGTTTGGAACAGAGTGTGCAGAATTTGGTAGTTCTGCTGAGACAGGAGGTAAGGTGTCTGAGGCAGGTGTCACAGAGGAAGGTGTGACATTGCGCATGAGTGGGTACCAGTGTTGCTGAGGCCAGTCTGGCACAATCTTAATCATTTTTGGTTTGTCCTGTTTGACTTTTAGTAGAACTTTGGAGAGCAGAGGCAGAGGGGGAAAAGCATAGACTGATAGGTTTTTCTAGCTGAATGATAGAGTATCCACTTGCCAAGCTTTTTTGTGATGAATTCTTGTGCAGAATTTGTCCAACTGACAGTTCTGGGGTGAGGCAAAAAGATCTATGTCTGGTAACCCTATTTGCGTGTCAACATGTTGAAAACTTGTAGTTCCAGTTTCCATTCATGTGGGTCCATAAGATTTCTGCTTAGTTCGTCTGCCAGAGTATTTAGCTTTCCTGGCAGGAATTGAGCTGTATTTGTATCTGATAGGTCAAGGACGTGTTCCACAATGCCATGGCTAGTCTGCAAAGGGGGGCAGGAATGTGTACCCCCCTGCTTATGTACCACAACTGTGGTGTTGTCCGCCTTTATCATTAGTTGTCCTGGATGAAGGTAGTCCTCGAAGGCTGTCAGAGCATTCTGTACAGCTAGCATCTCTTTCTGATATGTAGGTGCATTTGATTTGGGCTCCATTTGCCCTGATTGCACTTCCCTGCCAGATGAGCCCCACACAAGCATAATCTGATATGTCTGTTGGGGTTTGGGCATCAGGGGTTGGAGTGAATGGCAGTCCCCTGTTTTGGTGGCAGGCCTCTGCCCACCATAGGAACTCTAGTTGCAGGCAAGGTACAATAGGAATCATTGTTTCCAGGCTGTGGCAATGTTGACTCCCTAAACTTTTTAAGTAACACTGAAGTTTCCTCAGATGCAGTCTCGCATATGGAATTAGAGGAATGCAGGAGGCCATGAACCCCAAGACTTGCAGAATTTGCCTCGCAGATAGAGTTTTTGTGGCCATCTGTTTGAAGTAAGTCATCAATTGAATTTGCTTTACTGGCATAAGGTAAGTCATCTGGGCAGTTGTATTCAAGCTTGCACCCAGGAATGTAATTTTTTTGAGAGGGTACCAGTTGTGATTTCTTTTCGTTTATGGTGTACCCTAGACAAGTTAGAACCCTTTTTACAAATGCCAGATGCTTTAGAAGAATGTCCTTGTTTGCTGCCTGAATTAGACAATCGTCCAGGTATGGAAATATTTGAATATTTCTTTGCCTGCAAAATACAATTACTGGTGCCAGGGACTTTGTGAAGACCTTGGGAGCAGTTGATAAGCCAAAGGGCAGTGCAGAGAACTGGTAATGCGAGCAGCCTGCTTTGAAGCGGAGGTATCTTCTGCAAGATTCCCTGATTGGGATATGCAGGTAAGCCTCTTTTAAGTCTAGAGTTACCAACTAGGCATCTTTGCCTAGCATAGGGTAGTAACTGTTGAATCAGCATCTTGAATTTTGGAATGTCCAGAAATGTGTTTAGAGTGGATAAGTCCAGAATTGGACGCCATGAGTTCTTTTCTGGGTACAAGGAAAAGTCTGGAGTAGAAACCTTGGCCCTTTTCCCCTTCTGGTACTGACTGAATAGCCCCCATGTTCATGAGGGACAAAACTTGTTTCCGGGCCTCTGCCCACTGATTTGGGGGCAGATCTGGCCATCTGTTTGGGATTGGCAACGTGTGGTAGTGAAATCTGTACTCCTGGGATACTATATTTAAAAACATTTGTCCTGGGTAATAAGTTGCCAGTTTTGTGCATGAAGTGTTAGTTTTCCCCCCAAAGGGGGGGGCTAAGAGGTAAGTGCTTGGTGACTGTAGAGGGAAGTCATTGAGACTGTTTACCATAGAGAGGTGCGTTGTTGCTTCCAGTCTTGGAGGTAGAGGCACCCCATTGTTTTGTTCTAAATGTTCCTTGTGACTGAAACCTGGAGCCTTTGGAATGTCTTGATTTGACCAGAGTGGCACTTGAGGGGACTGGAAAGGACCAGTTCTTAGTAGGCCAGTGCCAACTAAATCTTGGAGGTTACACTTTTAAGAAATCTTTCACAGTTTGCATAGATTTAGCTTTAAACTTTCATCTGTAACAGTTCTTCAGCCTTATTACCAAAGACTGTCCTGGTGTAAAGGAGCATCCAACAATTTTGCTTTAACATGGTCAGGTAGAGTTTGCTCCTTGAGACAAGCATGCCTTCTTAACACAGACCCAGTTATGGCAGCCCTGCAAGAGGCCTCCAAGGAATCAAAATCACATTGCAAAGTATGTTCTCCAACTTGTTCAGCTGAATGCAATAAATCCTGCAATTCTTTATTTTCCACACAGATATTATCATTTTCTATTTTAGTCCCATGATATGCTGCTATTTAAGCATATGAAATTGACAGTTTAAAGCCCTGATTGCCAAGATTGCAGACGTGTAAACTTTCTTACCCCATCTATCCAGTGTCCTGGAGTCTCCATCAGAAGGGGTGGGATTTTTGGCAGTAGAGGCCTTAATGCTCTTGGGACCCTGAGAAATGGTTTCAGGATCAGCAATAGGGTTTTTGAAAATGAATTTGTGGGAGTCAGGAACCCTGTAGTATTTGTCTGGCTTACAAGGAGCCGGAGGCAGAGAATCAGGAGTCATACTAGATTCTGAAAAAACATCAACAATGTCTAGAACAGGAGGTATAACCAAAGGCCTGTACCTTGGGCAGAAGAGGCAGAGGTGGGAAAGCGTAAACTGTCCATGCTGTCCAACTGAATGAAAGGGTGTCCACTCTCCAGGCCTTTGGATGAAAGGTCCTTGAACAGAACTTTTCCAATTGATGATTCCTGTGGGAGGCGAAGAGATCTATGTCTGGCCTCCCCCACGCTTGAATTATCTTTGTAAACACTTGAGGATGCAACTTCCATTCGTGTGGATCTGTCATATTTCTGCTTAGATTGTCTGCCAGCGTGTTTTCCAAACCTGGCAAGTACTGTGCCTGAAGTTCGATTTGCCATTCCAGAACCAAGTTCCAAAGTGTCATGGCTAGTCTGCACAGGGGGTATGAATGTGTTCCTCCTTGTTTGTTTATGTACCACATTACTGTGGTGCTGTCTGTTCTTATCAATAATTGTCCTGGATGCAGGAGGTCCTTGAAAGCTGTAATTGCATTTATCCCTGCTAGCATTTCTTTCTGATTGATGTAAAGGTGCTTTTCCTTTTGGGACCATTTGCCCTGAATGCACCTGTCTGTCATGTGCGCCCCCCAGGCGTAATCTGAGGCGTCTGTTGTGATGACTTGATTTGCTTGAGGCTTGCAGAATGGGAGACCTGTGTTTGACATGCTTGGGCCCACCACAGAAATTCCTTTTGCAAACATGGAATTATTGGTATTATTGTTTCCAAACTGTGGCTGTGTTGAGACCATAGGTTTTTTTAGGTACCATTGAAGTTTCCTCATATGCAACTTTGCACATGGGATTAAAAGAATGCAAGATGCCATGAAGCCCAGAGCCTGCAGGATTTTCCTTGCAGTAAGCCTGGTACAATTTGCTAGTATTTTGAAGTACTGAGTTGCCCCTGTTTTTCTGGCGCAAGATTGGCCATCTGGGTGTTTGTGTCCAAGTTGGCACCCAAGAAATTATTTTCCGAGATGGTGTTAGCCTGGATTTCTCTTTGTTGACCGTGTATCCCAGGGAATTCAGTAACCGTGTTACATAAGCCAGATGTTCCAGAAGTATGTGCTTGCTGTCCGCTTGAATCAGTCTTCCAAATAAGGGTAAATTTGTATCCCTTGAAGTCTGCAATAGGCAATTACTGATGCCAGGCATTTTGTGAATACTCTGGGCGCAGTAGATAAGCCTAAGGGCAATGCAGAGAATTGATAGTGAATTGAACCTGCAAGAAATCTGAGGTATCTTCTGCAGCTTTGTCTGATTGGGACATGCAGGTATGCCTCCTTGAGGTCCAGTGTTACCAGCCAAAACTCCTTGCCCAGCATGGGAAGAAGCTGCTGTAATGTGAGCATCTTGAATTTTGGTACGAGTAAGAATGTGTTTAGGATGGATAAGTCCAAAATGGGTCTCCAGTCGGTTCCTTTCCTTGGTACCAGAAATAGCCTGGAATAAAAACCTTGACCTTGTTCGTGAGTAGGTACCTCTTGAATAGCTTTCATGTCTATGAGCTTTGAAATTTGTATTTGTGCCTCTGCCCTTTGTGTGGCAGGTTTGGCATGCCTCTCATTTTTGGAAGAGCGTGAAAATGAAATCTGTAGCCTCTGTTTATAATGTCCAGGATCCATTTGTCTGTTGTGACAATATGCCAATTTCTTGTAAATAATGCCAGCTTTCCTCCCAAGGGTGCTGCCAGCTGAGACTTGCTTGGCATGGAAAGGAGGAAGTCATTGGGTTTGTTTCCTGTATTGTTGTGCACTGTCTTCGCCACCTCTTGGTGCTGGAGTTTGCCATTGCCTGCCTCTATGATCCTTGTGATTGTCCTCTTCCCCTTGTGCGCCTGTTTCTACCTCTTTGGGGCTTGTCTGTGGCTGGAAAGGACCAGTTTTTAGAAGGCCAATTTCTGCTAAAACGTGGTGGTTGAACCTGTAGAAAGGCTTTGACAGTTTGCATAGATTTGGCTTTTTCTTCCATTTTCCGTAGTATCTCCTCAGCATTAGTACCAAATAGCACATCCTTTTGTAAAGGAGAATCTAGTAGTTTAGCTTTCACATGATCAGGCAAGATTTGTTCCCTAAGCCAGGCATGTCTACGAATGACTGATCCTGTAACAGCAGCTCTACTTAAGGCCTCTAGGGCATCATAGCCACATTGTAAGGTGTGTTTACCCACTTGTTCTGCACTATGCATCATATCCTGCAACTCCTTCAAATCTGGTTGTTCAGGTTGAGACATTTTATTTCTTAATTGTGATAACAGAAACTGCTGATATTTAAGCATATGGAACTGACAATTTAAGGCCCTCATGGCTAGGGTGGCCGAGGTATATACCTTTTTTCCCCACCTTTCTAAGGATCTTGACCGTCTTTCGGAAGGTAGTGGATTCTTAGCAGTAGAGGCCTTCATTCCCTTGGGGCCTTGAGAAATTGTTTCAGGGTCAGCATTATGGCTTTTGTAAAGAAATTGGTGGGAGTTAGGAACTCTGTAGTACCTATCGGGCTTGACAGGGGCAGGAGGCAGGGAATCCGGATTAAGGCAAGCCTCCGAATAATCATCAAGTATGTCCAAGACAGGAGGTATCGGCAGAGGTCTGTGTTGAGGTAACAAAATAAATTCCCTTAGTCTTTTCTTGGAATCAGAAAAGTCTTGGCCTTCCCAATGGAAGGTGTGCAAGGTTTCCCCAAAAGAAAAATCCTCTGGAGGAGATGCAGAAGGAATGGACTGCTCTGCATCAGAATCTTCAAAAGGGGAGTAAGAGTGTTCCTCTACATCAGAATGTTCTGAAAAAAATGGAGCCCTGATCAGAAGAGGGAGAATCTTCCTCCACTCTGGGTCTCTTGTCTGGAGGGGGTTGGGAACCCCTGATAAGAGTAATTAAATCCTCAGCCATTTTAAGCATCTGCTTTTTAGGCATGGGGCCTGGAGATGGGCCCTGTGCAACAGGCCTCTTGGGATGCCTGGCTGATTTGGACTTAGTAAAGGCCTTAATGGAAAAGGAAGGCGAGGGTCTAAAGACACCATGGGTGGAAGTGAACCTGTCCACATTAGGAGGCTCAACGCTAACAGTGGCTTCGGTGGTTGTAGTCTGGGTATGGGCCGAGGTACCTGCGGTCTCTGTTACAGAAGACACCGCCAAAGAAGTGTCGTTGGTAGTCAGGGACTGCATAGGCGTCTTGCTGAGAACAGGACCATGTGTAGCCGGTTTTGGCGTGGTGTCGGTGGAGACCGCGGACCTCGCGTGTCATCCTTGTCCTTGCGTTTTTTGGACAAAACGGTAGTCGGAATCTCAGACGACATTTTATAATCAAAGGCTTTACCAAAAAGGTGTTGGGCGAACTCCGCCCGACGCTTAATAGTGCGTTTATTGAAAGTAGCGCAAAAGCGACAGCCCGAGACGTCGTGGTCTGGGCCTAAACAAGGTATGCAGAGGGAATGGAAATCCTTATGCGGTATTTGCTTCCCACAAGAAATACAATTGTTAACTTTTTCTGACATCGGTCTGAGGCAAGAAAAGTTTCCCCAACGGGGTACTTAGCAAGAAAAGTTTCCCCAACGGGGTACTTAGCTTTAAAGACTTCGGTTTCCAATTTTTCGTAAATTCAGGAGCTGGCCGACTGGCACTTGCGAACTGCTTCTGCTTCGGGCACCGCACGGCAAAAAAGACTGAAGAAAATGGCATTGGCTGTGTCTTATATACCCCTGCCTCACTGACATCAGGAAAGAAAGCAACAACAACCGATGCCGGACGTAGACTTTGGAATTCGGCTGACCGAGGACCCGCCTGACGGCAGAGAACCCATCTGTGATTACTGCAGCTGTATGCATGATGAACATCAAGAGATATAGCCAAAGGCCTATGCTGAGGAAGTAGAAGAAAATCCCCACGTCTCTTTTTAGATTCAGAGAAATCCTGACTTTCACAGTGGAAATGTTCCCTTAAGGTATGTGAAGTTTCCCCAAAAGAAAAATACTCTGGGAGAGGCAGAAGGAATGGAATCCACTGCAGTGTCCTCATAAGTAGGAATAGACAAATCCTATTCATTAGAAGAGTCAGAAGAAATAGAATCCTGTTCAGAAGATTCATAATCAATGTCTTGCCTAGGCCTCTTAGGAGGGGGCTGGCTCCCCCTGAACCTCTTAGGAGGGTGTTGGCTACCCCTGATCAAATTAAATCAACAATTTTGATCTTTTTTTTTTTTTTTTTTAGGCATAGGGGCCTGCACATGGGCCCAGGCGTCATTTTTTTTTTGACAGATTTAGATTTTGGCCTTAGTTTTGAAGATGGCGTCGGTCAATATACAAATCTGTAGGCCTGAAAACACCCTCAGAAGCCGGTGCCTGCACAGCAGCTCCGGACCTAAGGTAGAGACATCCGCAGGTTCCATAATAGAAGTATCTTGCGGCATACCTGACTCCGAATGGGTCTTAGTAGAGGCCTGCGAATCAGAAATAGCGGGTATCAGGGGCTGTGAAAGCGCCTTGAGTACCGCCGAACCGGCGAATGGCTTAGGAGAAGCGTCGTTAGTTTTGGACTTCGACGGTCTGTCTTTGCACTTTTTAGGTATTCAGGTAGTCGGATTGCTAACGGACATTTCTGGATGATTAAATCTTGAGCCAAAATATTTAGAAGCAAAAATATACTGACGTTTAACTGTGCGTTGATTAAATTTAGCACAAAACTGACAGCAAGGCACATTATGGTCAGGGCCTGGGCAAGGAATACAGTACAAATGAAAATCCTTTTGAGGTATTTGCTTCCCACAAGTAATGCAATAATTAACTTTTACTGACATCGGTAAGGAGCAAGAAAAAGTTTCCCCAATGGGGTACTTGGCTTTTAGTTGAAGACTTCGGTTCTGAAACCGAAACGAAAATTTCAGGAGTCAGCCGACCGGCACTTGCAAACTGCTTCTGCTTTGGGCACAGTGCGACAAGAAAGACAGATGTAATGGTGTCGGCTGCATGTTTTATACCCCTGACGACCTGACGTTGTGGAAGAAGGGACAGCAACTGACGCAGGACCCAAGACTTTGTTAATCAGGCCAACAGAGGGCAACCTGCCAGCAGATTACCCAAATGTAATGACCAACAGTGAAACATGAAGAACATCTCCATTGCTTAGATCTCTGCATTCCCTGGGGCTGTTGTCTGGGTGGTCTGCTTCCCCTGGGTCTGGGCTAAGCTGACCTGGAGGGGGCAGGAAAGGACCAGTGCTTTAGGGGCAATGCCTACTGAACCTCGGTGGCTGGACCTGTACAAAGTCTGTCTGCATAGATTTAGCTTTTTCTTCCATCTTTTTTTTTTTTAAGACCTCTTCTGCCTTGATGCCAAATAAGTTGTCTTTTCTTTGTGCAAGGGTGCATCCAATTTGTATCTGACATGGTCGGGCAAGGTCATAAGCCAAGTCCTTAAGCCAAGCATGCCTCCTAAGGACAAAACCAGTGACTGCTGCCCTGCGAGACGCTTCTAGGGTGTCAAAACCACATTGTAAGGTGTGCTTAGTTACTTGACTTGCAGAATGCATTAACGCTTGTAACTATTTTCTGCACAAGCAGGGAAAGATGACTGAGGAGCTCCATGGTATGTAGCTGATATTTCAGCATATGGAACTAACAATTTAATGCTCTAATACCAAAAGTAGCAGGGGTGTATACTTTTTTACCCAATCTGTCTAATGCTCGGGAATCCCTATCTGAGGGGGTGGGATTCTTAGCCGAAGTTGCTTTGATTCCTTTAGGTCCTTGAGAGATGACCTCTAGGTTAGCAGTAGGATTTTTGAAAAGAAATATTTGAGAGTCAGGGACTCTAGTACCGGTCAAGTTTCCTGGGAGCAGGAGGGAGGGTGTCAGAGGTCAGACTGGATTCTATAAACATCATCCACAACATCCAGGACAGGAAGAATGGCCAGAGGTCTGTGCTGTGGAAGATCTAAGAATTTGCAGTCTCTTTTTTGACTGAGGGCAGTCCTGACATTCTCATTGGAAATGCTCCCTTAAAGTATGTAGGGTTTCCCCAAAGGAAAAATCCACGGGTGGAGAGGCTGAAGGCATGGATTCCTCTGCATCAGAATCCTCATAAGCAGAGAGGGGTTGCATATCTTCATATTCAGATGCATCAGAGCCATCAGACTCCTGCTCAGATAAAACTACTGGGGACAAGTCCCTTTCTTTAGGAAGGGGTACCCTGGCTTCCCCTGATAAGCATTATAAGGTCTTCCACCATTTTAAGCATTTGAGACTGAGGCAAGAAAGCAGGTGCCGGAGCTTAGGTCATTTTTTTGGGGTGTGGTTCATACCCTAGGCCTTAGAAACTCGGCAGTTTTCAAAAGAACTGAAAACATGAAAGAAGTCTGTCTTTGTCAAATATCAGTAGTGCAAAGTACTTCCTCGGAAGCCAGTGCCTGCTCAGCAGCTCAGGACCCATCCAAAGCAGGATCCTTAGTCCAAGAGTCTCACGGCATACCTGACTCCAAAAGTGTCTCTGTAGCGGCCTGCAAATCCACAGAAGTGGGCATCAGGGGCTGCAAAAGTGCCCGAGGACCGGAGAACTAACAACTAGCTTAACGGAAGCGTAGTCGGCAGTTTTGGATCCTTGCATCTTTTCGGAAGATCGACTGTAGGATGGCTTACCGAAGCCATATCAGAATTCAAGGACTGAGAGCGAAAATATCTAGCTACAATAAGAGCCCGACGATGTATAGTTCTGGCATTGAACAAAGCACAAAAGTGACAGCGGGGGTGGTATTGTGGTCTGGGCCTAAACAGGTGACGCAGTAAGAATTAGAGTCTCTGTGTGGTATTTGATTTCCACAGGCGAGACAATTGTTAACTTTCTGACATCGGTTACAGCAAGAAAAAAGAATCCCCAATGGGGTACTTAGCTTTAGAAGACTTCAACTTCAATTCAGAAATGAAAAACTCAGGTAGCGGCTGACCAGCACTTGTGCGAACTGCTTCGGACTCCTCGGCAAGAAAGACTGATGTAATGGTGTCAGCTGCCTGTTTTTATACCACTGACAACCTGACGTCAGTCCTGGAGCGACAGCTACAGACGCAGAAATACTAAGCCTCTGATATTCGGGCCGACTGAGGGCTACCCTGGCAGAGATAACCCAAATGAGATGACTGCAACAGTAAAACATGAACATCTGTGTGCAATCAGTGAAAAAACAATGAAGTCTCCTGCCCAGAATACAGTCTACTCATATTATAACCAGTTCTCTTAACATTATAGCTATTCTAGCTACTGCCTGTTCAGCATTCACTGGTGGTATACAGGGAAAGAACTGTGTTAATATTCCCATCAGCTTCTCTCTTACTAATACAAATCTACATTTTTGTAGAATCAGCAGCTCAATAAATATACATTTCTTGGTAATAGTGTAGCAGCATCCCTTCAGCCATGTGAATGTTATGATGAAAATTATTTGTACCCAAGGCTCAATACCACCCACGTTAGTTTCTTGCAGTTAAGGAAACCGGAATACAATTTTCCTGAAATATACAAATGCCTTTGACCTTTTTACAGGATTCAACAAACCATTAACACTCCAACATAAAACTGCAAACATGACTTACACAGCAGACCACTATAATACTTTCCTCTCTGGTTTTAACAAACAGCTGCTGCTTTCAAAAATATTACATTACCTTCTGTCAGCTCATTTGTCAACTTTGTAAAAGGCAAATTGTATAAAACAAAGTATATAATTTAAAATAAAAAAAATGTTATATTTTACACTTTCTAGTTCCCAACCAAACGGGGAATAGAACATACTCTTGACGAACAGTGGTTTTAGCCAGAAGCCAGTTATGTTCCCCCAATGCATTACTCCCCCATTTTCAGAGGCTTCCTCCCCTGCCCACCTCAAGTTACTGTCATATCTACATCATTCAAAATCTCTCACTCCTTGCATTAAATGCTGAGGTCCAAATTAAGACCTTCAGTAAAGACAAAAATGTTCCACTCGCATTAAATTACCTTTAAAAATGACATTATTCTTGCGAACTCTCAGAACCTTCCATTTCACTTGTACACTCACAGCTACACAAAATGCTATTCATTGTTTAACAATTGTTCCTTGGAATGTTTCCACAGCTCATTGAGCCAAAATGTCCCCCTCTGCCCAGACAGGCAAATAGAAGATATTTAATTCATAAATGATGTTCCCCTCAACTGTTACTAGTGTGGGGACAAATTACTACCTCACAAAAATGAACTGTAATAACTGCGGTGGTGGTGCTGTGGTAGCGTTGTCGCCTCACAGTAAGACGTTATCCTGTTCGATTCTCAGCTAGAGCGTCTTCTGTGTGGAGACGTGTGAAAGGGCGTACCTTCGTTGAAGGTTGTGCGTCAGGGCCGGCAACTTGGCACGTAAAAATCTACTGCCGATCATTAGCGGACCGGAGTTCCGCTGCAGCAACCCCTAACCGGGAAAAGCCGAAAGACGCAACAAAAATTAACTGTAAATTTAAAGAACTAGTACAAACCAAGGTGGTGCTGCAGTAGCGTTGTCGCCTCACAGCAAGACGTTCTCCCGTTTGATTCTCAGCTAGAGCATCTTCTGTGTAACGGCATGCGTGAATGGGCATACCTTCGTTGAAAGCAGTGTCAGGGCTGGTAACTCGGCACGTAAAAATCCACTATCAAACATTAGCAGACCGGAGTTCCGCTGTGGCGACCCCTAACTGGGATAAGCCAAAAGACACACACACACAGTACAAACCAAAAGCCTCATATTTAGTATGTTGTAGACCAAGATCCTGCACAATATTTTGCAGACAGGAAAAATCTGAACTTGCCCTGAAAACAAGAATCCTCAGTTCCTTAAAATGTAAGATCACACCTATGGCAGAACAAATAGCTACAATTAGTGCAGATAAGTCACATTACCCAAGTGTCCTGCCATCGAAAAACTGATCAACAAAAACTGTTTGCATATCAGGTCAGCCTTCACTCGGCAGAAGTTTGCAGTCTTGCAGCTTGAACAGTGTTTCTGTACAACTTCCTACCTTACATATCCTTCTGTTTAAAGTTGGGAAAACCATTCTTGTGCTTTTTAGTGGCCCTTAAATGGTTGGAGAGTACTCCTCTGCAATACATGCCATGTGTGATAAGCCCTCATCTCTCATGAAGCAGTGGATAGAGCTTGGTCTTTGCATCTTCAGCAGCATAAAATGAAACTGCTTCCCCACAAAGGTTCATTCTGCATCAGGCTGGATACAATTTAAAATTCTCCTCTTTCCTTAACAGCATCGCTGCATTACGAAAAGCTGCTTTCTCTTGTCTTGAGTTGAATAATCATAACACACCACTTGTTTATTTTGCTAACTGTTCTCTTCTACAAGCTCCCAGTTTTGACAAAATCCCTTCCAAGTTCATAGGTGTGGAAACAAAAATAGATCTGGGAAACTTAGCCCAGGGCAATCGAGGGGAAAAAACCCTATGGCAACTCTCTACTCCCAATGCATTCCACCAACAGATCTTTCACAAATACTACACAATTCACCCCCTCAACCTTTTTGGTAACACCAAAGTAGGGCAGTTTTTTTTTTTTTTTTTTTTTTTTTTTTTTTTTTAACATCTAAAACTTGTAACATTGCTTCAGTGGTTAGTCTGTTTCACCTCCTTTATACCCGCCTTCAAATCTACCAGACTCAAGACTACTTCCAGTTCTTCCAAATTTTTACTTCAACACAATCTAATAAAATTAACTTATTCAAGTTCTGATGGACTCAAATCTCTCCTATGTTGCCAGCATTTTAGGCAGCAAATCCTCAGTACTGTTTTCAAGGTCAGCCTTAGCCAATGATTCACCCTGACCTTGTGGCAACTCCAAGCTTGCTACAATCAATTTTCCACATTACTAATTCTGCCTGTTTTTCAAGAGATTTAAACCACAATACAGTACCATAGAGCAATGGAGATTAACTTTATGAGGATCTTGTAGCACTGAAATTAGTTTTAATCTTGGAAGGGGTACACTGTTCAAACACTCGTATTCCCTACCCAGACCAGAGTTTCCAAACCAATCATCCTTAAGCATGTCACTGGTATTAGACTCTGCTGATGAACTTTGCCTGCTTTATTATTTCAAAAACTTATAGTTTATCAGAAGATACCAGTTAATAGATACAAAGGTATTTTGACAAAGTAGTCTGACCTGGCATGGAAGCATCAGTTCTGTTGCACCTCAAGAATTCACACATACTATTATCTGTATTTGTCTGGTAAAGAGGCCAACACTTGCTCTATGTGCTGATGACCTAATCACACATCCCTCCTCGTTACTACACTAGTAGACATACTCGCATGTATTTTCCCAAAAACTGTAGGATTATATGAAGCTTCAGACTGCTAAGTTTACTAATGCATGTACTTTAGCACAGCAATATCTCAATGTCTGAATGAATCACTTCTAGCTTTCATTATGCTAAATGGGCTTATAAAAAAGGTTAAGAAAAGATTTACTTGTTACTGACTCCGTATACCCTGGGTATACAAATTACCTTGGAAAATCCCATTATTTTCCCAGCATGAATATGGTTTGGTTCTGTAACTTTAGAAAAATATACAGCTTGTATACATTACAATGACTAGAAGGGTCTGCCATAAGAAGGCAACACCAGCAGCAGTCTGAACAGTTAAGAAAAAAAATAGATGACAGCTCCAGTGTTTTAATCTTCAACTTCAGAAACTTACTGCCCTCATCTGAGTGGAAAATTCTCGAACTTGTCTTGTAAAGGATGCCCAAGGTCCCTTCACTTCCTGTAAATATAAACAAAAACAATTCCTTAATCTACGACAGTGATGGGAGTTTTTCAGTAATTGGTCCACATACTCTGCTGACAGTTTCCTAATCAAGGTCTCAAGTATTATTCTTGAAACTCATTTAAAACATATGGAGTAAATGTGTATGTCGTATGATTTAGGTCACATGCTAGAGCTGGAGCCTCAGGAATTTTCAGACATGACTGTGCTATAATTTATTCCTTGTGGGGCACTCATTACTGGATATAAACATTAAAATCAAAAGGAAATTAGGACCGATCCTAGCACTTAACTGATGCATGACAAAATTCAGGATAGAATGCCAATAAGCAGCCAACAGCAAGGCACGGACCTAAAGAAGACATTGTGGATGTGAGAAAAAAAATCAGAGTACCTGATAAATGTAAGAAAGAAGTGTAGGTTCCACCACAGAAGGCACTCCCACTTGGGAATCAAACTGCATCACCAAATGCAGTTAAGACAACAATCAAATTTCTCTGTATCCATTTGTTCATTTTATAAAAAATGAATGTACACTGTTGAACAATTTGTGTCTTTCGGCTTTTCTCGGTTAGGGGTCGCCACAGCGGAACTCCGGTTCGCTAACGATTGGTAGCAGACTTTTACGTACCGGGTTACCAGCCCTGACGCACAACCTTCAATGAAGGCACGCCCTATTCACGTATGCCTCCACAGAGAAGACGCTCTAGCTGAGAATCGAACGAGACAACGTCTTGCTATGAGGCAACAACGCTACCGCAGCACCACCGCAGTACACTTTTGAACAATGCCACTGCTAATTAGTGGCATCACATGGTTACTGTACACAGAAACTGGAAGAACGAAGTTATGCAGAGAAATGTGCAGCAGATTGGATCACCCAGCTGAAGATAATTAAATATTTGGCAAAGGCACGGGTATTGCTTGTAAAAAGCAAAGCCAAGTTAACTGCAGGCATATCAGTTCATGGTTACACAAGTACAATGTGCAGGGGTCTGCTGTACGTTGGACATGCTTGTAGTGCTGTTTTGCAGTCGCTCTCATACAACAGAATTTTTTTTTTTTTTTTTTTTTTTTTTTTTTTTTTTTAGGAAAAATATACCTATGTGGGTTATATAAAATGATTTTGTACAGCTGAGTCCGCAAACTCCATGGCACAGAGGGATGAATCAACATTATCTTGATTAGTTTTACATATAGATCAGACATTTTTATTAACCAGAGGAAAAGTTGTGGACAACGATAGAGTTTAAGGAATTTGTCTGGAAGGGGAAGACTCCAAGAGATAATTGGGATAAGCCAATCCTCCCAATACAGAAAGGTGGTTTAGGACTGACGAACAGGTCAGAGCTAGAGAGTTTAGGCTCATACATAACATGAGCAGAAGCTTACAATTCGAACTGGAAAGAAATGAAGCAAGGGGGGGGGGGGGGAGTTCAAGAAATGAGAAAGTAGGATTTTAGCTGCAGATCTTTCAGAATACGATTATTATCTATATGGTGGTGGTTAAAGTTGCAGAAAAATTTCCAAGAACTAAGCCAACACATGAATGGAGGAGGAGATTTTTGCAGGTAGGGATTACTTCAATTAAGAGTCGGATGACGCCAAGAAGTTTGGACTGAAGTTAAGAGACTGCCTTTCCCTACCAGGGGCAGCTCTACTATAGGCAAAGAGAAAGGGATACGGTATGGTCATAAGTTACAAAAGCTGCTCTGGTAGCTTTTAACTGAATCTAGAACAGAAGCTGCTGTTAAAAGGGAGAAATTAGTAGGGCATATAAAATACTGCACAAGAACTAATCAAAGGAAATTAGAAGAGATTGTGAAGAGACTGGAAAAGCAATTTGTAGGAGAGCAATGGGAGGAGGTTTAAAATGTTTGCTTGGAAGTGTTTGCATAGGTATTTTAATACCTCAAGCAGACTAAGAATTTTCTCTCAGGTAAACAGCGAATGTTGGAGGTGTGATGAGGAAGAGGTATCTGGCTGATAAACAGTTTTAAAATTAGAAGTACAGTGCAATTAAAAAGTATTTTCCCCCTTCCTGATTTATTTCTTTGCATGTTTGTCACACTTTAATGTTTCAGATCAAACAAATTTAGACAGATAACCCAAGTAAACACAAAATGCAGTTTTTAAGTAATGATTTTATTTAAGGAAAAAAATATTCAAACCTACATGGTCCTATGTGAAAAAGTAATTACCCCCTTGTTAAATCATGAAGTAACTGTGGTTAATCACATTTTTTGGGAAAGCAGAGTTCAATTTCACTAACCTCACCCAGGCCCGATTACTGCCAAACCTGTTGAATTAGGAAAAAACTTAAAACAGAACCAGTCAGACAAAAGTAGGTCAAAAGATCCCAGAAAGGAAGACTACATGTTGCGATCTACAGAAATTCCAGAACAGATGAGAAACAAAGCAACTGACATCCATCAGTCTGGAAAAGGTTACAAAGCCATTTCTAAAGCTTTGGGACTCCAGCGGAACCACGGGGAGAGCCATTATCCTCAAATGGAGAAAACATGGAACAGTGGTGAACCTTCCCAGGAGTGGCAGGCCTACAATAATTACCTCAAGAGCACAGAGACGACACATCCAAGAGGTCACAAAAGAACAGAGAACATCGAGAGAACTGCAGGCCTCACTTGCCTCAGTTAAGGTCAGTGTTCATGACTCTGCCACAAGAAAGAGACTGGGCAAAAATGGCATGCATGGCAGAGTTCCAAGGCGAAAACCACTGACCAAAAAGAACAAAGGCTCGTCTCACTTTGGCCAAAAACATCTTGATTCCCAAAGACTTTTGGGAAAATATTCTGTGGACTGACTAAACAAAAATCAAACTTTTGGGAGGTGTACATCCTGTTACATCTGGTGGAAAAGTAACAGCATTTCAGAAAGAACTTCATGCCAACAGTCAAACATGGTGGTGGTGTGAAGGTCTGGGGCTGCTTTGCTGCTTCTGGACCTGGACTTGCTGTGATTGATGGAACCATGAATTCTGCTACCAAAAAATCATGAAGGAGAATGTCCGGCCATCGGCTCCTGACCTCAAGCTGAAGCGCACTTGGGTTCTACAGCAGGACAATCATCCAAAACCCACCAGCAAGTCCACCTCTGAATGGCTTAAAAAAAAAAACGAAGGTTTTGGAGTGGCCTAGTCAAAGTCCGGATTTGAATCCAATAGAGATGCTGTGGCATGACCTTAAAAAGGCGGTTCACGCTCGGAAACCCTCCAATATGGCTGAATTAAAATACTGCAAAGAGTAGGCCAAAATTCCTCAACAGCGATGTGAAGGACTTGTAGCCAGTTATTGCAAACGCTTGGCTGCAGTTGTTGCTGCTAATGGTGGCACGAACAGTTATTAGGTTTAGGGGGCAATTACTTTTTCATAGGGCCATGTAGGTTTGGAAAGTTTTTTTTCCTTAAATAAAATCATTACTTAAAAAATGCATTTTGTGTTTACTTGGGTTATCTTGGTCTAAATTTATATTTGTTGGAAGATCTGAAATATTTAAGTGTGACAAACATGCAAAAGAAAATAAGAAATCAGGAAAGGGGGCAAATACTTTTCCATTGCACTGTAAATAACTTTTTCCACATTACTTTAAATGTCTAAACTGCAAAATGCATTCAGTAGCAGGTTCCTCTACAAACACAAATGAAAACAATGGATGGCTGTATTAGGAAGTTGGCTACAACATATTAGGCAGTGAAGGACACAAAGCTCAACCAATCATGTAGTTACTCAAACTACATTGCTTTCCACCTGTTGCAGAAAGGGACATAGCCCCAACTACAAACCAAGTTAAATCAGTAGCAGAGGCAGTGGAGCAGCACAGCCAGATAAAGTAGGGTGAAAATGAGTTGACACCAGCTCATCTGTCCTGAAATGCGCAAGACTGGTGGCATGATTGGCTGCCCGCCCACCACTGGCAAGCAGAGACATGAAGGTTACAGTTTCTGATAAGAATGGGAGGGATTTAAGCTTGGTGCATCCAACCTGGGGATGACCGCTCTCACTGGGTTTTTGAGGAACATGCATGTGGAGATGGGAGCACAGGATCGCCTTGCAGTGATGCAGGATTCTCTCTACTGTGTTCATGCCTGCACAACTGACACAGTGTCAGCACTTAGTGAAAGATAAACAGCTGTGTACTTCTTATGATGGGACAAAAGACATCCCATGTCAAATAAGACAATGTGTTGGTTGTGCCGCTTATTTTTTTTTCCATTATTCCTACCATGGTGAAAAGTCCAGACAGAAAAAGCACTAATGGTCAAGGTGCTTGCCTTACAAACACAAGGTGCAGGGTTTGAGTCTCAAGGGATAATTGGCTAGGCTTAAAAAATGGCTCCCAAGGGCAGTTAGCCTAGTACTAACCTATGAACCTATTCTACTACAGTCTCATCTTTCTTGATTGCATACTGAAAAGGGATGGACTCTGGACCCTTCTTAGAGGCAGCTTACTTGGTTTCTTTGTTCATACTTTTACAAAACACTAACTGAACTCCTTGTTCAGGCCCCTGACCGGCTTTGCTAGGAACCTACTTCTGCGGCTGCTGTACCCTGTAAACAATGGTAATCTGACCATATAGTCACAGGCCACAGCAGCAGCGAGAAAAACATTGGTAATGAAGTAAAAATATCTTTCATGAAGCAGTACTAAGAAATGTAGGACAGTACCTTTTGAGAAGCTGGCCTCCCAGGGAAACTGCCTCACTGATGAAACAGCCCTAAAAGTAGGCAGAGTACTCTGTGATTTGGGGACTGACTGTAACCAGGCTTTCAACCAATGTGCATCTAAGGCAGTAAGAAAATAATTGTGCCACAGCTTATACGGGCATTACATCTAGGCTCAGGGAGGTCATGCCACTGTACTCAGCCCTCAGACCAATCATGGAGTATGTTCCTTCTCCTGATCAGGCACATGCAACCAGAATGCCCATAGAAGTTCCACACAAAAAGAATACCGGATGTAAATACAATGTCCTACGCAGATCCCCTCAAAGCCCTTTCTTTATACTCTGTTTCCAACAGACTGCTGAGGCATGATTTATGCCTGGCATACAAGGCATCTTTGTATCTCACACTGATGGACCTTTTGCATATCAGCAAAATAAACCACTACTAGATCTGAGAATTTAAACTTTTCTTGCAATTTAAATAGGACATGTTGTACTGACAGGTAAGTACCTCAAAATCTCCATTGCCTAGAACAGACTTCTCATCCATGTGAAGCAGAGCCCTTCACTAACCCTATTCAAGTGCTACTGGACCAGAGGATGGGAAATCGAAAATTCACCCAAGTCTGACACCCATGTCTCTGATGGAGAGAGGCAGCCATTCATTTTTACTTTAACATACATCTCTTAAAATAACCTCCAAGGCACAATAATTTTAAGATGCACGTGGACTGCATGGTTAGGCTTTATAAAGGCCACAGGGATCATTAGCCTACTATACACATATGAACCTGTGTGTGAGCAAGAATAACCACAACAGTTTTAGCCATCAATCCAAGAACTTTGAGGACCAGTGAAGTTGGTATGACTTAACAGGAAACAGTTATGGTTCTGAGAGACCAAATCCTGTTGTAAGACAAACAATGCAATTTGTGCCTAGATAGTATCCATGAAGGAAACAGGCTGAGCAGATTGAAGATGTGATTTGTTGTGTGTACAGAGCTGTAGTAAGTAATCGCTGGCTGTTATGAGATGCTCCTTGGTTGTAGCAGCAAGGAGCCAATTGTCTTCAGTATGGAAACACTGTACCGCAAACGGGGTGTGACCATCACCTGGGGACAGTGGCAAGAACAAAGGCCAGGACTCTGAAATGAAAGACGTCCGGGATGCTTTGGCAATTTTGACGCAGATCCACTTAACACACAGAATAATTTGCTTTCAGACAGGGCAAAATTGCTTGCACCATGATCATTCTGAATTGGGGTCTGATTCACAAATTTAGGCCACTGATATCTACAACTGACCCAAGATCCTTGTTTTAACTAAAAAGCATCTTAAATAGATCCTTGACCCTGTCTCGTCTGTTAGACCCTCTTCGATGGCTCTTTTCCAACAGCATGACAATCTTTTTCCAGTGGGGTGCAACATCTTTGCATAGCTGTGACTGACTGGAGAAGTGTGGGAAAACAGCATCAGTCTCTCGATAGGATACCTCATCCAGTTATACTTTTGGATGGCTATCCATGCAGAAAAATGAACAAATGTGCCATCTGAAGCAGCTCAAGTCGAGTTAGCTTTACATTGGGAGCGTTTGCCTGAAAAAGGACCCCAAGAAACCCTGGTTTTGTGACTCCGTCTACACCTCTTGCTCAGCATCTACTGAAGGATGCATCCCCACCACAGGAGTCACCAAAGGGTTGTTGAGGTTTGCAAAACCATATGGACTTGGACCCCTTCGGATTCCTGTTGAAGGATCTTTGAGGAGTCCAGAATCTGACACCTATGGCAAATATCTCACCTTCTTGCACACACAACAGGTAAGCTTTTCACCACAATGCTCTGAAAGTATCTACATAAAAAAAAATGGAGCCAAGCATGACGACTCAGTGTAATGCCTGACCCTGCCACTATGATTGCTCCAGCCTCATTACACAACAGCCATATGAAGAGATTGGTAATGCTCAACGCTGTACTCAAGCGAGTCTTAACCAACTTTCTAGGCTCAGCCATGGGTAAATTTTGCAAAGAATCTAAAGCCTGTTCTGCTAAACCACTTTGGAAGCAATTCATCTGTGTGGCATAGCTCAATGCTCGCAAAGCAAAATGTACATGTGGCACAGGTTCACTTCCTCATTTCGTGCAAAGCTCTGGGCTCCTTGTTAAGCAGATGGACAACAAAATGCATCATCTGACAGTTGTCTTTTGGTGGTGGCTGCTGCTACTACAATCTGGTGAAACACTGCTGCCTATCTTTAAGGGGACAGTATTTTACCTGGCCTCCAAGGATAGCCTCAGCAGAATCCAGTTCCTGCCATACCCTCCAGATGGCCAAATCTATTAAACTGTCAGCAGTGGGGACTACCCAAGAGGTACAGGGTGAAAAATGATTAACCTCAAATAACATCTCATCGGGGGGTGGGGGGTGGAAGTGGGCCAAAATCCCCACTGGAGAATTAATTCAAGTATTCTGGCAAAGGTAACATCTGGAGGGGAGACTGGAAGGACCCTCAGTCATCCAAACTGGTGCCAGAAGTTAATGACTTTTTTTTTAATGGAGTTCATAGGTCTCCTTTTGCACATTTTTCTAGGAGTATCTGGACAGAGCTAGTCTGAATTCCCAGACGATTCAGACAACCTATGCAGGTTCTTTGAGTTCTCAGTTATGCTCTGCACCAGGGATACCTGATGAGGAGGCTGAAGTACCAATTGCTGGAAGTCGCATCTTGAAGCAGATATACTGGAGACTGCCTCTACTTTGAGTATTTAGAGTAATGGTCTCCATATTTTTTTTTATATACATACTTCTCAGAAGCAGCAGCCTGCAAGTCAGGAGGGAGGAGTCCCTTTAACATTAGTTTAAGATCCACTAAGGTTCGTGGCCCAAAGACCTGGCAAACTGACACCATCAAGATGGCTTGGTCCCTGGAGACGGTGGGAGTCCTGGAGCAGGGTTCTGTGGTCACACTGGCTGCACTTGAACCTCTCTTCGGCAGAGAAAAAAGCTTCAACATACAATCAGTTACAATTGAAAATGGCCAAAAAAGGCAGAGAAAGCATACTTGTGTAAGAACTGACCATAACCTTAGGATGTCCTCTTCCCTGTTGCAATATTCATGACAGTAGGGAGAGTACCAGAGTTTTACGTATGAACCTGGGTGGAGGAGTGGTTTCCAGAGTTAACTAGGCCTTGGACAATTGACCTGGCAAAACCTGCTCTGGAGGCCATGTTCCGCTTGTAGTGCTTGGTGAAGGTGTGGACCGAGGTCCAAGTGGCTGCTTCTAAAATGGAGGTGAAGTCAATACCTTTGAAAAAGGCAGTTGAGGAGGCAGCTGCCCTGGTAGAGTGAGGTTTAACATGACCCTGCAAGGATTTTCCATGATGGGAGTAGCACAAGGTAATGGATTTAGAGATCCATGAGGTAATGGTCCGTTTGGAGACTGCCCTCCCTAGGGCTCTGGGATGGAAGGAGATGAATAATTCTTCAGATTTTCTAATAGATTTGGTTTTCTCTAAGTAGTACCAGAGTTGCTTGTGCACATCCAAGGAATGAAGAGTCCTCGCTGAGGGGTTTTGTGGATGAGGGTAGAAAACTGGTAGGTTAATAGTTTGATTTAATGAAAGTTCATTAACTACCTTGGGCATGAAGGAAGGGCTGGTCCTAAGAGCAACTCTGTCCTTGCGGAAAACAAGATAAGGAGAGGTGGCCATAAGGGCTTGTATCGGAGACCCTCCCGGTGGAGGTAAGGGCCACTAGCAGAACTGTTTTCAGGGAAAGTGAGTGAGCTGGTTCAAAAGGAGGTAAACTGTTTTTCGAATAAGAAATTGAGAGCCCAAGGAGGGGGAATAGGTATCCTGGATGTCTGATATGAAGGACTCCTTTCAGAAAAAGCTTGACGTCCAGTCTGGATGCCAGAGGAGGTGATACGGTCAGACAAGCAGAAATGGCAGACAGGTGGACTTTGAAGAGTAAGTTAGTCCTGTGTGGAGTAGCTCACACAAATAGCATAGGACCATTGGTAAAGGAGTAATAAAAAGGGTCCTGTTTTTTCCTTTGACACCACTGGAGAACCTGCGCCACTTTGATGCACAGTTTCTCCTGGTTCTAGGTTTTCTGGCCTCCTGAAAAACATGGAGTACATCCTCTGAATATAGGTCTGTAAGGGATTAGCACTATCACCCATATGGTAAGTTTCAGGTTGTTCACCTGTGAGTGGAGTAGGGATCCCCTGTCCTGTGTGAGCAGGTCTAGTCGGTGGGGTAACCTGTGGTGATTGCCCTTGGCTAGTAAGTGGAGGGGAAACCAATGCTGTTTTGGCCAAAACGGGGTCACCAGTAGGATTTTGGGTTTGTTCTAATGAATTTTCAGAAGGACTTTCTGAATTAGTGTGAAAGGAGGGAAGGCATACAGGAACATTCTCTCCCACGAAAAAGAATGCGTCCACTTTCAAAGCTTGTGGATCCCTTTTGCAGAAGCTGGGCATCTGTTTGTTCTGGGGGGAGGCAAAGAGATGTACTTGTGGAATACCTCACCTGTGTATCAGGTCCAGGAAAACCTCTCTCTGAAGCATCCATTTGTGAGAAGGGGCAGAGATTCTGCCGAGTTTGTCTGTCATAACATTCTCTGTTGAGAGGAAATAGCATCTTCTCCCCAGGTCCACCTGGTAGCAGTGTAAGTTCCAAATCTGGATGGCCAGGCTGCATAGGGGGGTAGGACCTTGCTCCCCCCTTGCTTGATGTACCACAAAACAGTCATTGTCTGGGATTACTTTTAGGGTTCCTGGCAGGAGAGTAGATTTGAAGGTTAGAAGAGCTAATAGTAATGCCTTCATTTCCTGGATGTTGATGTGGTCCTTTTGTCTTAGAGTGGACAATTTGCCTTGTACTGAGAATTGTTTCTGGTTTGTTAGGAGCACTGAAGCCCACCCTAGGTCTGACATCTGTGGCAACCTGCTGTCAGGGGGCTGGAACCTGTAGGTGGGTTCCTAGGTTGAGGTGTAGTGCTGACACCCGCCACTGGATTTCCTGTTTTAGGCACAAAAGTACAGGAAGGGGCGAGTCCACGGGTTGGGAGTGTTGACACCATAGTTTTTTTTTTTAAAGACCCACTGGATTTTGCGTATGTGTAGTCTTGCAAGAGGCAACATGGGTATCAGATATGCCATGTGGCCTAACATTCTCAGGAATTCCCGAGCTGTCAAGAAGGAGCGGGTGAGGATGTGTATAGTATAGACAAAGGTCTTTGATCCTTTGGTCTGGGATAAAGGCTTTCATACTGTCTGTTCTGATCCTGCACCCCAAGAAAACCAAGTCCTGAGAGGGGGAGTCAGGGGAAATTTTTCTTGATTTAGGGTGAACCCTAGTTGAGTTTGGGTGGAAGACACCTGTTGTAGGTGAAGTAGAATTTGGTAGTCTTGATGAAAGGTGATCAGGTCTAGGTATGGGTATATCTGTATACCCCACCCCCAGATTCCTACAGTGAGCAATGAAGGGGGCTAGGCACTTTGTAAACACTCGAAGGGCAGTACAGAGACCAAAGGGGAAGACAGAGAATTGAAAACGGCAACAGCCTATAGCAAAGCGGAGGTATTTCCTATAGTTTGGATAGGAATGTGGAGATAGGCATCCTTCAAATCCAGGGCTGCCATGAATGCTTGTGTGGGTATGAGTGGCAAGAGAAGGTGTAAGGGTAATCATTTTGAAGCTGGGAACTTTGAGGAAGAGGTTTTGGAAAGTTAAATCTAAGAATGGCCTCCAAGAGCCATCTTTCCGTGGTACAAAAAATATCCTGGGGTTAAACCCTGTGTTTCTTTGTGGTGCTGGTACCTGTTCTATGGTACCCTGAGAGTTATGAGTTGAATGATGGTTGGAAACAGGTGGATTTGATTTTTTGGTGGTTGGGGAATACCTTGGGAAGGTGGAATCATCCACCAACTCATGAATTATCCTCTTTGAATGATGGAAAGGACTAATTGTTTTGATGTGATTATCCACCGGGGGGGTAGTAAGAGGGCGAGACGAAGGAATAAGGGTGTGTTTGGGTCCAAAGGAGATGAGTCACAGGGGAGGTGGGTCTAGATTGGTCAGACGGACTCCGAAAGGATGTAGTGGAGGAGCTGGTGGGAAATCTGGGATTAGAATTTGTTCTAGATTGTCTACGTCCCTTAGATTGAGGAGCTGTGTGAAAGGACTGCCTTCTAGCAAAAGAAGGCTTCTGTGGGTAGTTCCTATGGTATCTAGGAATAGGAGATACCAGAAGAGGTTTGAGATTTTGTAGTTCCTTTCACTTTTCTTGAAGGGATTGAGGAGCTCAGCAGAAGCCTGTACAAAGAGGGCCTTATTGTCCAAGGGTCGGTGAAGTAATTTTGTCTGTACATCCATGGGGAGAGGTTGAAGCCTTATCCAGGAGTACCACCTTAGAACCAATCATGAAGCAGCCGATTTGGACGACGATTCCACAGCATCATAACTGCACCTAATGGAGTGTCTAGTCACTTGGGATGCTGTGGAAAGCAGTGTGTTGACTTGGGCTTTTATGGGAGACTCTGGCACCTCAGACAGAAAGTTAGAGGTTTTGGATATGGTATCTAGGACATACCTAGCCATATGTGTTTGACAGTTGATGGCTCTTATAGCCAGAGTACAGGAAGTACACACTTTCTTCCCTAGTCTGTTCATGAATTTGCTGTCTTTATCCATTGGGTAAAGGGCAGCAGAAAGTAATTGTCTTGAAGTTTTGTCAGCAGAAACAGCTACAACAGCTGTGTCTGCTGGAGGGTTTCTAAAGAGGAAATTGGTGTCCTGGGGGACCTTATAAAAATGGTCTGGACGTTTAGAGGCTGGTGGTTGCGAGTCTGGAGACTGATAAGCAGCCAAAAAAGCATCCTGGAAAACAGGTAATAAAGGGGGGACAGCAGATGGAGATGGTTGCTCCACTTGTAAAAGGTCAAAGTACCTTTTCTTGGAGTCAGAAACCTCTGATGTCTGCCGCTTAGAAATGTTCCCTCATGAGGGAGGCAGTGTCCCCAAAGGTAAATTATTCTCCTGGGGACTCAGGAGAAATGGAATCCTCTTCCTCTGGGGTGATGAAATCCTTGGGGGGGGGGGGGGTCTATTTGGATTTCATAAGAAAAAGATTCCTCAGAAGAGGAGTAATCTTCCTCAGATACCTGTAAGGGTGGCTGAGATGAGAGACCAGGGGGTAATTGTGTCTGCAAGTCCTGAAATGCCTTAAAGGATCTTTGTGAGAACACTTCCAACCAGGAACTGGTTGGGGTTCAGGGTGCTTAGTTTTTTCTTTTCTCTTCAAAGGAGTAGCCGGTGTAGAAAGCATCAAGTTAGACATCTGTTTAGTAAGAAGAGAAGGAGCAGGCCCTTCCAATGGAGTGAGTCATGGTTCCCCTCCAGCATCAGGATCTGATGGCTGATTAACCTCTGTGGACGTATATATGGTTTCCAGACCTGGTTTGGAAACCGCCGTCCGAGAGGATTCCGGGCTTTCAAGCACCTTAAGAACCAGCTTGGACGCCTGAGGCGCAGCTTGGGATTCCGGACTAATTTTCTTGGCCTTCTTGCTCAGCAGACGGGCCTAATCCTCCTTCCATACCGAACTAAACAATGTAGCCTTTGAGTTTCTAAATTCAATTTTAGTGCTGCCAGGTGGCTGTGAAGAGGTTTGGGGATGAAAAATTTGCAAATGGGGCAGGACGTATGGTCGTGGGTCTCACCTAAGCAAAGTACACACTTCTCGTGTGTGTCCTTGTGAGGAACTTGTCTCCCACAAGCACATTTCCCCATTCTAGCTGACATGCAAGTCTAAACTGTAATCAAAAGCAAGGAAAAAACCCAACAGGGTACTTATCTGTATCAGTCGAAGTGGTAGTTTGGTCTTGAACAGAATCGTAACTGGTCATCTGAAGAAACGCGAACTGCTTACGGAACTGGCAAACAGGAGTCCGACATTCACTGCGGCAGAAAAATTATGATAAGGGTACATGCAGACGTCACTTTTATATGCAACATTGGTTTATGGCCCTGGTAAGGGACATCACATGTACCCTCCTGAAACAGACTCTAATATACTGGCCGGACGGTGACGCTGCAGGCAGCAACCTCCCTACTGTTATGAATACTGCAACATCAAAATAGGACATCTCAAGGTTCCAACTATTCTAGTTCTAATATTTATATAGTTGGATATTAACAGACATTATGCTTCCTGTCAAATGCAGTGGTGGAGCTGAAGAAATGCTCACTTTTTTTAAAATGGGCTGTGCAAAAAAAGGTAAGCAAAAGACTAAGTCAGTTGTGAAAGAATATTAAGAGAGCCATAAAATATGCTGAAAAAATAAATCAATTTCATTGCCAATGGTAGCAAACAAAGGAAGCATAAGGGAATTTTTTTTTTTTTTTTGGAAGGAGCACAAGCTGTAGCCTGGATCAGGTATGATGAGCAGCTCATGTCCCACAAGTTGGAATGGATGGACTGGATGAAACGTTACACTGGACTGTAGTCAATTTTCTTAGCTCTGTTATTTTATTTCTTTTTACTGGATTACTAGAAAATGGGAAAATTACAATGGAATATGGCTGACACTTGCAGGCATCTAAAAAGGGGAGAGGTACATGGCAATGGAGGATAAATAAAATGAGACTTGCACTGACAAAGCATGCAGAGTCAACTGCCTTTACATGATCACAAAAGGCACATTGTATGCAAAGGCCCACTATTGTTAAAGGCTTTTGACAATGCAGGCATAACATCACACAAAGTCCTGCATAACACTCTTGCAGGGTCACATTACTAGAGAGAGATGCTGCTAAATAAAAAAAAAAATGTGCAGGTTATAAGCGCACAGTGTTCAATCATAGCCTCTCTTCAGGCTTTGTGACCACTGAATGGTGCACAGCAACAGTTATTCCACTCCCAAAGGGGGAGCCACCCCTGATCCCAGGAACTACTGCCCTATTAGCCCGAGCCTGGTCTGTAAGGCCATGGAACGTATCATGGAACTCAAAGACAATGGTAACCTCCAAACTCTGGACCTCACCCAGTTCAGGTTTGTTAAAGGCAGATCATGCCTCCTGAACCTGATAGACTTTGAGGCAGTCACCAAGGCCGTAGAGAAGGGTAAGGTGGCTCACACAGCCTATCTTGACCTCGCTAAGGCTTTCAATACCATCCCCCATTCTGGAATTATAGCTAAACTCACTAAACTATGTATAAATCCCTACGTCACAAGATGGGTTGCCAACTGGCTCAATGACAGAACCCACATTGTAAAAGTTGCAGACTCTAAATCTGACTTCAAACCAGTGACAAGCGAGTACCACATGATTCAGTCCTGGGACCTCTCCTGTTTGTATCTACTTCTCTGAAGTACAGGCTAACACAAAAGGCCTTTGGCTAACTAAGTTTGCAGATGACTGCAAACTAGGAGCAATAACAGAGTCCCCAAATGATGTGGACATCCTACAGAAGGGCCTCACTGACAGATTCCTGGTGTCACAGTCATGGCCTCAAGCTCAATGCCAAAAAGTGCAGTCATCCCCTTTGGTAAAAACTCTGTACCCATGAACTACCACATTGGCGGCAGTCTACTTAACGCAGAATGTGTGATAACAGACCATGGGTTTGATAATCACATTGCCACAGTAGAGAAGAAATCCTTCTATATGGCACACCTCATCAAAAAAGGGTTCTCATCCAGGAAAAAGCAGGTCATTGCTCCCCTCTACTCAACACTCAGACCCATTAGAGAGTACAATGCCCCTTTTGGAATGTACCTAAAGACATCTGCAGCAGCTAGAAAGGCCACAGAAGTACCTCACAAAGAGAATTACTGGTCTCAAACAGATGCCCTACATGGACAGTCTTAAAAAGCTCCTGCTTTACTCCATAGCATATCGCCTATTCCAAGGTGATCTCAACCTAACATCTAAAGCTACGTCAAACCCAGAGCTGTTGGACATGCTACACCTAAAGAAATCCCAATCCCTCCAAGCTACACACTCTAGGGACCTCAACCTTGTCACCACAATAAACAGGACATACTGGAGGGATAGATTCCTGTCCCAGAGACTTCCCATACTCTAAAACAAGCTACCCATCTACGTCAACCAAAGTTCCTCATTAGCACTCAAAGAAAAATCTTTATGAGTGGATGGAAAATAGGAAATATACCCCAGGGATCACATCTGTGGCTCTGCTTGACAGGGGCACAGGAAAATCACTTTCTTGGGTGGTGTAACCCAGGGAACCTTGTTGGCTAGGCTTACTTAGGCCCTTGGGATGATAGCCTTGTATCAACCTATGAACTTATATGAAGTCATTTTGCGTGTACTGGAAAGTTGTATGAAGTCTAACTGCGAAACACTACAGAAAGACAAAGGAATGCAACATTACAAAATACCATGAGAGAGAAGCCACATCCGACAATTTTACTACTCTTTTTAAAGTGTGTGAGCACCAATACAGTCATTTGTGTATTTACTGCCATTTGATTACCAGTAAAGTCCAACTTGGTAGGAGCTCATTTTCAGCAGAAACCCTGGGAGAAAAGCTTCAAACTATTAAAACATTTTAACAATAATTTTACAATCTTTAAAAATACAAAAACTACAGTTTAATTGTACCAAATTAGACACTATGAAAACATTTGTTAATAGATAAAAGTTATACCATTTAATATTTACAGAAATTTTAACCAATTTAGAGAGAAGTTAAATGTAAGCTGGTATAATATAAACAGGAATTGCAATATGAAGTGAGGGAAAAGCAGGCTTATAGTACATATAGGGAGAATACCAGGGGACAGAAATTGATAGAAGTGAGTGAAGAAGGTAAATAAGGAGGTGTAATGTGTGAATAGGTCTCTGTTCACATTTAGGGATAAAGTTTATCCTGGTGTCATCCTACACCAAGTATCATGCAACGCAATTTAACAGTTTATTATAAATTACAACAGAACTGTGTAGTTCATTAATTGTGAATATAGCACTTGGTTTTGCAGTATGTTGGCACTTAATATTGCAAGCAAAGATATACAGTGTTATTTTAAGCAAATATGAAAGGCTTATACTGTACATAGTTTAGAAAACTTCAGCCTGTACTCATGACAGACTGTTTACTTAGCTTTGGAACTTGCAAAGTACAGGGAAAATGTGCTTCACCCATTACACATTCTGAAAAAAAGTAACAAAGTCTGTCTCAGGTTTATCTCTTTGCATACTTGGGTTTAGTTTTAAATTATTCCATTACTGACTTGCAAGGCTGATAGTTAACCAGCTAGAAATAACTACTCTACAATTCTAACATCTATTCCCACCAAAGGCCGCTCAACCATTAATGGAATCAGTCCTTATTAATCCTAGATAAAATACTAAATTGGTTTGTTTTAATAGCTAACAAATACAACTGCATAAAATGGGAGCTGATGTTCTCTGCTTACCAGCAGAGGAATGAAGTGACAGACAGCCTTTAGCTGATTAAAACAGTATAGGCATTAGGATAACCCAATGGATCCCTACCCACAGTTATCAACTTTTTACGAAGAATCAGGGACAAAGCCAAAAATTATGACTGGACCAAAGTCCAAAATAAGGGATCATTTTTAATCACTCCAATTTGCTTAAAAGTTATTAGAGTAGGTTTCACATCAACATCCATCTTCTGAACAAGTATGAAAGTCTAATGTAGGTCATTATTAATAGATTGCAATCCTCAGCAATTTACTAAAGAAAGAAAAAAATTATTAAGGACAGGACAAAAAGAAGCAAAATTAAGAACTTCTGCAAAATCAGGAACAATTAAAAGGAACACCCTGACCTCACACTTGCAGCTTTGGATAAAACTACAACAGTATGTGTGGAAGGTAGCTACTAGTGTTTAATGGCCAGCAGAACCAAGTCATCTAGACTCTACAAGGAGATACGTTGGTTTTATAATTTTTGAAAGCAGTGTTGCACATCATGTGACCAGTTAATACCTGGCATCTTCCAAAACGTGTTCACTCTGCCTCTATGACTAAGCCTCAATTTTTCTTACCTGTTATTACTTCAGTCACATCCATATCTCTGGTTTTACGCAACAGCCTGACAAGGGCAGGGACACCATCAGAGTTCTTGATGGCTATCTTGTTATCTGGATCACGTCCATATGAGATGTTCTTTAGGGCACCACAGGCACTGTAATGGACCTCTTTTTTAGGGTGATCAAGCAAGCTAACCAGTGTGGGAATTCCTTTCAGTCGTCTTACATCTGTCTTCACCTTGTCATTGCGAAAGCAAAGATGTTGTAGGTAGGCAGCTGCATTGGACTTCACTGCATCTAAGCGGAAATTGAGCATAGCAATCACTTCAGGCAGCTCAGGCTGGCGCCAATTTGTTTGTGGGGCTTTACGCAGACTATCAAGACTCGCCATACTGCCAGCTTCATGACGAGCAAGTGGAGCCCAGTAATACTGATCAGATGGTGCATCGTCTAAGGCATCTTCATAGCTCCTGTTCAATAAAAAAAAAAAATTAAAAACGCCAATCCAGTAACTGTTATACGGGATCACAATAGTTAACACTAAAATAAGACTAATTATTGTCATGGTATTTGCTGCATAAGTATAAAAGGATGCATTTAGCATGGCTACTTTGGTTCTGTTGCATCTCAAGGATGTAGTTACTTGGAAAAAATAGTTGCATGTGGAGATTTTTTTAAACATTAAACACTACACAGTATTACTATTCCCTTGAACAGTAAAAACTCAAGGAAGGTGGCATGACACTGGACAGTACTTGTTGGCCTTTTCTTGAACTGTTCCTGTGGTTTATAAGACGTAAATAAATATGACAGGCAGACTGCAATAGCAGACATCCATGTTTTACAAGAGGCATAAAATGGCACACCATCTCAACTCATTAAGTTGCTATTTGCTCCTTTCCCATGACCTTGCCCAATACCTCCGCCACTGGCACCCCATCTTAAAATTTGGTCCATGGAAACAGGACATTCCCAGATTAGGTAGACTGGGAAACCTTACTGACTCATCCACTTCTCCAGTGGCAGGAGTTTAGTGTTAGGGAGCAGGTTAGCTTGCTGGTCCTATGCGGCTTACCATCTCCCCAGACAAAGCTTCCCCCATCAGTTATTTCCAGAGCTCATCAACTGCTCCCTCAGAGGAAACCTCATTTCACAGATGCAAGTACACCACAGAAGAGAAGGCCATCCTCATCAGATGAAGCACTGGTGTCACCTGAAAAGTGTCAATCAAGTGGCAGCCTAAACTGCCACAAAGTCCCCAGAAGGGGCAAGCCGGCAGTGGTCACTCACTCCCATCCTTCAAAACCAAATCTTATAGCTAAATAGAGCTACTATCTCAACTCTGTTCATATGCAGTGTACTCAAGACTTTAACCACAGCACAGAACTAGTCAGTCTTAAGATTAACTACTACTACTTGTATACATCTAAAGTTAAACACTCAAAAAACACAATTGCTTTTAACTGTGGTAACCAAACAAGCTACATCATAGCTTAAGTTGTAGCCTGGGTACAAGAATATGTGGATAGACAAACATAGTACCAAGTAGGAGACTGCAGGAGCTACTAGGGTCTTCTGTAAGCCAAGAGTCCCCCCCATAGATTTTACACATGGATGCTAACCAAATCACCTGAAGCAGAAAAATTAATACTGGTTTAGAATGCAGAGAGAAATGTAGCTTGTAGGCGCTTGTAAAGTGAACGAAAACAGGCGGAAGAAAGGACTGGAAGTATGGAATCTGCACAAGCAACAGAGGGAGTAAATTAATTACAAACTGTCATTCTTTGTTCTATAACAAACATTTTTCTTGGCAAAAACTGAAGACCAATAGTTCTGTTCAAATGTGAATCTGTTATGGACAGTGTATCTGTTTTACTTTTCTTCCA